>NW_028275199.1:0-99909 GCF_013281855.1 Momordica charantia | reverse complement strand
TATACTTTGTATATCAAATATATACGCAGTATATTACATATTTTTTTTTGCTCTCACTTAGTTTCTAAACTATGGTATATTAGTTAGATAAATTTCGGCTAAGTGAAATTAACTAAATGAATTTTTAGTTGACCACCATATAAACGATTATATTGGTAGTTGTACATTAATGTTTTAGTTTATTAAACGATTTAATAACTAAGGACATTATTGCATGCATATAAAATATTGACTAATTCAACCCCCCGGTCGGTTCCCAAGTAGAGGTGTTCCCTTACGGTCAGCTTAAATAGACAAAACCTTCCTTAGGTTCCCTTATAGACAATATTTTATATTTAGTCTTTTATCATTTCATTTTAAACCTAGTTAAACAAAATAAAAGACTACCCCTAATCATATTAGAAAATAAACCTAAGGTCTAATTAATTGTAGACCCCTTTAAAATTAATTAACTTAGACCCTATGTTTGCATGCAATTCTTTGTTATAGATTTTAATTTCTATCTACCAAATTTTATAAGAGTTATAAAATTTAAGAAATTGAAACTATAATAATGCATTGCAAGCATACATTAATATAACAATTATATTAATTAAAGTAATGTCATGCTCAATGCATCTTTATTTTTATCTAATTAATATAACACTTCTTGAAAATAAAACATACATTCATAAATTATAACATTATAACTAAATGATGCATGCTACATATCAAACATATATATTATGCATGTAACCTATGGTGGGATTTTAAAACTATATGTCATACAATATGTAATATGCTTTTAATTAAAATACACATTCATAATGCATAAAATAATTAAATAGCAAAGTTGGACCGATTTTTGGCACCCTAAGAAAGCAAAATAAAACAAAAATAAGAAAACGACTGCAACTGCCCTCGAACCACGAACCGGAGCCACAAAAACACGTCGAAAAACACCCGGGACAATGCCTCGACGCTTAAGGGCAGCGTCGCAGCGCTAAAGCATGGCGCCATGGTGCTGCACAAAGCTGCAGCGCTACAATGCAGCACCGTGCCACTGTGTGCTATCCCTGCCACCCCATGGCGCTATCTGCGGGCCTGCTTCGTCTTCTTCGCTCTTTTCTGCAACTTTTTGCCCAGTCCGACGCCATGAACAACTTTCGAGCGACTCGAACTTATAGACTCGATAGAGAAACTCAATGCCCAAAACATCGGGCCTTTACATAATCAAATCAAGACTTAAAATTTCAATCTACATGCCAAAAACCTGAAATTTTCCGACCTGCAAATCCACATTTCGAAAATATGAAAACACCCACCAAGAACACTGATTTCGCTCCCAAAAAATTAGAACATCAACCCAGCTCTGATGTCAATTGATGGGATGTGAATCCCGGAGCGGAAGTAGATCATCGTTCATGAATTTTTTAGAAACAAAATCAAATGTGCAAGAATAAGAAATACAGGGAAAAATATTTATCTTTGAAGAACTTTTCCTCAATGGATTAACCAACGAACACCACCAATAGACCTTCCGTGATATCCTCTGGGTATCGAGAACCCGCTTGTGGGAACGTTCGATATGGATCTATAGGAATGGAGAAGAGAGTGCTTGAGATGGAGAGAAATCTGGGAGTACTAGTGTATTCGTTGTTCTATGTTTTCAGCAATAAAAAACTGCATTCAAAACAAAAACCAAATGACGTGGCGAGTTTCCCCATGTCATTAAACTCCCCACTCCCCCTCAAAAGGCAGGGGAGTTAATAATTAATAGCTTTAATTAAAATTAAAATTACTAATATTAAATAATTATTAATCAAATTAATAATTATAAATTTTAATTAATAATTATTAATCCAATTATTAATTAATTAATTAAATATAATATTAAAAAATTAACAATTAATTATTTAACATTTAATTAAATATCTCATATTCAATTAAATCATATTCTCTCTTGTATAACCTATAGATTTAATGTACATCTTATGTGCATTAATTTTTCACCTATAATTTTAATATGAATCCAATTCATATTATTATTTGAATCCTATTCAAATATTTCTCTCATAATGTATAGTATTAATTTGAATCTCTATCCAAAATTAATATATACTTATATATAATGCATCAATATACATTATATATATATTCCCTTACATAATTTGAACGTTTCAAATTATTTCATTATTCTTGATCCTCATTCTACCCGTTATGAGCTAGCAAGGGGACCTAATGAACATACAGATCAAAGGCTCCAACGATACGAGATTAATCGATCAAACTCATTGACCGAGTTAATCAACATTCATTAACTACGGGTCACTCCACTAAAGACCCGCAGTTGCACTCTTCTCACTGCAGAATGTTTTCGTGTCCACGGATATACGACCATTAATGACAAGTCAATCATTCACAAGTGCTCGTAACTCAAGTTGAGTCAAAATACGTTTTACCTCTGAGTTACATTTTGCTCCTTAAATACCACTACTCCTCTAATGAACAATCCGGTATGGTCCAACTAATAACCGGAAGTTCCTCTCGGGCCAGTGAGAGGGGGGGCCCCTTGTTCAAGTTCCGGAGTCAGTAATTAAGAGAACACTCATCTACTCCCCTAAAGTCGGAGATGAGTGAATTTCATCTTGTGAAGTTATGTTCCTAGCTCCCCACTCGGCCTCGTCTCCAAAATGGTAGGAATATTGAGTCGGCAACTCGGCCCACTCTCACCCATACAGATCAAAGGACGAGCCCTCACAGGCAGAAGTCCATAACTCACTCAGGATTGAGAATGAGTTGTCTGGTCATCCTGTGAAATAGCAATCTATTAGTCAACGGCGTTACATCTAAAGATTGGCTATTTCACAATCCGGTCTTACACAAACTCATTGTATAGGATACCCCCACTCGCATGTCTCCACACGAAAGACCTGCATCGAGCGTCGTTGTAACATTTACAAAGTGGGCCATATCCATAGTATTGCCAGGATAAGGTACCTAGCCTTATCCATATACTATAGACCATTTAGGTTATTCACAGGACATTATCCACTTGTATATCAGGGGTATATCAAATATATACCTCGTATATCAGAGGTATATCAATTATATACCTAGTATATCAAATATATACCCAATATATATAATGTCCCGATTACATAATAATAACCTTGGATGTTTAGTTTATTGGATTTTGGACAATGCAATGCTATGAATTCAACAACAATTTATGGAATAAAACTTTATTGAATATACATTTGTTTTTACATAAATACAGACTACGAGTTTAGGGCAACACACCCAACATATTAACCAGCTCATTGCTTGATTGTTTTCAGCCCTCCATTTGCGAAATTTCATTCATCAGATTTTGGTGGTTCTGTTTTACCCGTGATATGGTCTTTCAGTCCACGACCATACATGAACATCTTCATTGATTGAGACCACTGAAGGTAATTGTGGCCTATGAGTTTGTGGCATGCTACCCGAGTCTTTCTGCTTTCGAGAAAAGTCGGGACATTATTCTGTGATTCTGATTTTGAATCTGTCATAGCGAATGAATTTGCGAACAAAGGTGACCTGAAAAAAAAAATAGAAAACAAAAGAAACCAGATTTGAAGTGATAAGATTGGTTGCATCTACTACTGTGAGGACGGCGGCGTCGGTAACGATGGTTGTGAGGAGGGCTGCGAACAGATCTGAGTAGAAGAGAAATGAAAACTAGAGTGTCGACGAATTGAAAGTGGCGATGACGACGAAGAAGAAATTGCAAAAGCTGATTGCATCTGCATGGTTGAAGGGTCACGGAGGCTGGCGGATGGAGGTTCACTTGCGATGAAGGTCGACTAGATCTGCACGGTTGGATCTGCTCGAGATGAAGGTTCGCTCGCGATGAAGGCCGATAGGATGAGGGTTCGCTTCGCGGATGGACGTCACAATGGATCTGTGCAGATGACAGAGGTTGGCAGATGACGATTCACGTTGCGGATGGACGTCGCAACAGAGAGGATCGACAGCGACGGGTTGCCGTGAAGAGTTCGTCAAAGGTGAATCTGATGACGGCTAGGGTTTGAAAAATTAGGTTTTATTTCCTGACGGCTAGGTTTTTTGAAAAATACAATTTATTTATTAAAGCTCTGATACCATGAGAAGAATTTTCTTATTATTCTCATTACAATAAGATGCAATATATATACAAGAGTATCTTCAATCAAGAGACTAGAAATTAGGTATCAATCTAATTCTACAAGAAAAAAATAAATTACATGTAATTCTTAAATTTCAACTCTGACTTTCTACCAAATATAAAACAATTAATTAAAAAAATGGGTCTCATGGAATTTCTATCAATATTTTCGTAAAATTTAAATGTCAAATACTTTTATCATAGTCTGGAACTATAAAAAAATATAAAAAAAAATTAATAATAATATAATAAAAAGCAATGATGGCAGGGAAGGATTGGGCGTGGAAGGTGGAGAATGGGAGCAGAGGAACATGTTGGTTTAATCCTGGCCGTCGAAAAACAGAATAACCCGTCAAGTTGGGTTAAATCAGAACCGTCCAGATAATGCCATTCTGTCATCCACTTTTAGGCGTGGGCCTTCACGTGCGGGGGCATAGATCTAAGCTCTACTCAACCAACTCCAAACCCAGTAGGCCAACTTCGTTCTACACTTTCTAGCTGGCATTCCACCTAATTTCAAGTTCCTTATTTACAATAATATGGCTAAATTACAAAAAATATCCCCGACACCCCCAACTTTATTCTCTGTTTACAAAATACTCTTATTCTTTTCCTCCATTAACAAACGGAAGTTCGACGTAACATAATTTAAATGATATAATAATCAATAGAAAAAAGCTTTTAAGAAACAATAAAAAGAATTGAAATAGTGTAAGGACTAAAATACAATAAAAAAAATTGAAAACTTAGATATTAAAATAGATTTTTTTTCTTGAAGAAATACTAAATTTCTCGACTTTAAATTTATCAATAATATATTAAGTCGAGATATTTATAAGTTTTAGAATCAATAAAAATTTCGTTTTTAATAGGACTTATTTTGTTAAAAAATTATAATCAACTAATAAAAATTAAGTATCCATTTTATGACAAAAAAATTTCATTTATTCTTTCTGAAATCATATTTGTCTCCTTTTTTTTTCACCAAAAGAAAACATGTTTATTTTCTACAAAATTACACTAAAAGGCCAAAAAAAATATGTATTATAAAAATACGATTACTTTTTGTTTTTTTTTTTTTCTCAAAAAAAGTCACAAACTTGACTTCTATAAAATTTTAAGCCTAATTATGTAAATACATATTCCATTAATAAGATTATAAGAAATTCACTTTAAATTTCTCTTAAAATCCATTATTTTAAATTTGAAAATTGTCTAACTCACATAAAACTCAACTACAAAACTCTCAAAATCGAGCTAAAGGATACTCAAAACCAATCATAAATATACTTGAAGTAGGTAAAAAAAAAAAAAGTTTGCCAAGCATCCAAAAACTCATGGCAATGAAAAATGTGGAAACTTCATTTATTAAAATTTAGATATTTAATTTAATAAAGTTAAAACATATCAATAGGCCAGAGTAAAAAAAATACATTTTTTAATAAAAGGAATTAAAAAAAACTTCAAAAAAACATAACCATTATGAGTCAAATTAAAATTTATAAAAAAAATTATTCCAGAAAAAAAAAAGAGTTGAGTGGAAATTACCTGGCTCATCTTAGAAGTTTGGCTTGTGAAGAATACAGCCCTGAAATCGCAGCAACCAAACAAACAAAACCTGATCCGTGGGGAAAGGCAGCGGCTCTGTGGCACTGAAAACCAATTTTCTCCGTAATTTCGCCACCAAATCTACAATTTCCCATTCTATCCCACCATTTTCGGCTCTCGCAAATCTGGGAATTCTGCAACTTCCAGAAACAAATCGAAAATTGAAACCCAGATCCCAAAATCAGAAGGGAAAATCAACACAAAAATGGGTGCTTTTGAAGCCCAATTCAATTCACAGTGTAAATAGAAAGAGAAAAAACCCGCATCAAACAACTATTACGGGGAAAAATTAATCAAATATTATACTGCTAAATACAATGCTATACAACAACATAGAGCGAGCAAGAGCAGATTCTGGACGCCGTTAGCGGCGGCAACCGATCGGATTTCCTCACGATACCCAGGCGGAGACGACAGATGCAGCGGCGGTCCATTGGATTCCGGGGCAGAGCCGCCACATCCGGCGGCTGGGCGCTGGCCACAATTTCATTCCCAGGCTTGGTCGTCATCATCGGATTATTCCCGAAAATCTCCCTCGGCAAAAGGACCTGCGAAACCCCAAAAATCGCCACCGGATTCTGATCGAAAACCGTCTGGGTCACCGACGCCTGAACAATCCCGGTGTTGATCCCCACGGAGCCATTGACTCGCGAAATGTTGAGCGTGAAGCTGCCGGCGCCCATGTCCTCCGTCGCGAGCGTCGGCTGCACCGGGTTCACGATCGATTCCAGCGACCCGAGAGGGTAATACGAGTGAAGCACATGAAATTTCAGCACGACGGCCTTCTTATCCGCCGGCAGGGACTGCAGCCTGACGGTGGCCGGGAGGTCGGAGAACGCGGAATCCGTGGGGACGAAGAGGGTGATCCCGGCGCCGCCCTCGTCGGCCTCGAACTCGTCGACGACGCCGGAGGCGGAGAGCATGGAGGCGGCGACGTTGAAGTTGTGGCCATCGATCAAGGCGCGGGTGATGTTCAAGCCGAGGGGAGGGCGGGTCTCGGAGGCCATGAGATCGAAGCCGTAGGGAGGAGGAGGGCGTCGACGGCGAAGATGCTGACATTGTAGGGGAGGTTCTTGAGGAGGGACAAAACGGTGGCGTTTGAGGAGGAGAAGGGGACGGGGGAGTGGAGGGAGACGCGGCCGTCGACGGCGCTGCGGGAGATGTTGAGGGAGCCGAAGTCGCTAGTGGCGCGGCCGGTGGTCTGGAACAGAGTGGTGACGAGCTTGCCGGGGGGGGGAGGTGGCGGAGATCGGAGGGGGAGAGGTACTGGAGGAGGACGTGGTAGCGGAGGACGTCGGAGAGGGAGGAGGGGAGATCCGGCGGGTGACGGCGGAGGAGGCGGCGAGGAAGGGGTTGGGGACGGCGAGGAGGGTGAGGGAGGAGCGGTGGTCGAGGTCGCCGGCGATGGAGGAGAGGAGGGCGGCGAAATCGGACAGGTCGGGGAAGGGGGAGAGGAGGGAGGAGATGTTTAGGGCAGAAATTGGGGGAGGGGAAGAGGACAGGAGGAGGAAATAGAGGAAAGCAATGGGGATAAAATGGGAAATGGAAGCCATTTCTTTTCTCTGCAGAGAGAGAGAGAGAGAGAGAGAGGCCCTAATGGCTAATGGTAATGCGGGAAGTATTGGAAAAAAATAGAGAGCGTTAGTGAGTGAGTGAAGTGTGTGTGAGAGAGAGGAATGCGTTGCCGTATTGAATATTCTTACCCCACTCCATAGTCCATTCCTCTTCAATGTACTATATTGCCTCAAACTCGCTTGCTTATGCTTTTCGCCAACTGGCTTCACACGCTCTAAACGCCAACAATATTTCACCATCAAAATTCATGTGAATTTTTTTCCCAAAAACCTAATTTTGACATCTTTTTAGTGTAATATACATCAGGTTTAAGTTTTTGGACTTTGATTAAATGTGCTATCTGATTAAATATCCTAATTTTGACTTAATTTTTCTCGTCCTTCGGGGATTTGAGCACGAGGCGGTTGATCTTGCCCCTTTGAAGTCTGCTCTTTCAGCTTGAAGCTTGTCTTCTTGTTTCTCGTGCATCATATCTCTTTTATCTTCTTTGTTCGAATTGGGGCTTGCGTGCCCTTTTGTATTCTGACTTTGCTTCTAATAGGAATTTGACTTTTGTTTTGGCCTTTTTAGTTAGACTTGTTCCTCGGAGCACACTTCGACTCTTGCGAGAGGTTGATTTCCCTGGTTTTGACATTGGTTTGGTTAGGGTAGGCTCCTTTGGTGAGGATCTTGTCCTTCAATCTTTGGCCCTAGCATAGTCCCTAAGGCTCTATAGTTGAGGCAACCTCCTTATTATGTCGATGGCTCATCCCCTAGCCCAATAATTAATTTGGCTGGAGTCGGCTCCTTCAACGAGGATCATGTCCTTCAATCATCAGTCTTAGGATGGTCCCAGGGCTCTATGGTCGAGTCAGACTCATCGTTATCTCCACACAACTTTGTGAAAGTAAGTGCAAGTGCACACTTAATATCGAGCAATAGTTGTGATTTTTAACTAAAAGTAACGATTAACAAATTTGCAAGTAAAAATAACTATAAATAAAATGTCGAAAACAAACGATGCTAGGACAAATGATGCAATCGCAAGGAAATGTAGTAACAAAAAGGGAACGAGGAATGTTGTTTGTTATTTTGCTCCTTGTTAACACCCAATATTTTAGCATCGACATCTTACTGTAACCCAAACTAACGTGGTTTTCTTCTGAAACACCCAGATTATGATTTCACAACTTATCTTATTCCTAAGCATTCACACTCTAACTAAAAAAAAGTAAATCTAACATCAAATAGAGCCACATGCACCTCTCATATATTCTTCCAAAACGTACAAGAGCAAGTAATTCAAGAATGATATGGCCGACATTCAAAAAAATAATAAAGACAATACAACTCTATTTGACAACAAGAGAGTCAACAATACAACATCAAATGTTCATAGCAAAAGAGTACAAACTCCCCCAGAAGTGGATTTAGCTTATAATGGATAAGAAAGCCAAAATAATAAAAGAAAAATCACAACCCATTTCAACGAAAGTTCAAAGAATAGTGAAATATCCTTCAGCTTTCTTCCAAAAACCAACGATAACTCTCCTAAAGAGAGTTATTTGTGTCTAAAATCTACATAAAATAACTAAAGATAGCCTCATATAACCCCCATATTCACTGAGTTGTGTCTTATTTGTAAAGAAATCAAGGTTCTCCTGTATAATGCTAGCATTTATATAAATGATCTAATTTTGAACATGTTGCTGCAGCTTTAATGATGCTACAGCATCGGGTCCAAAAAGGGACAAAAAGCAGCAAGTTGGCAGTGAAAAAGACTTACCAACGAAATTTACCACAGTAACTGGAGGTTTCACCTGTGAGTGAGAGTTGAGTCCCACAAGGCTTGTTTTGTTGCCCTAAAATCGGAGAGTAGTATAAAAGCCATAAGAAAGATGAGCCTCCAGACCACACAAGACATTTTCCATTTCATTCTTAAAATCACTCAACCCTCACTTCAAGAAAACCTCTCCAACCTTTCGAGGAAGTCAAGAGGAGAAGAAGACCAGATAACTACGGCTAAGAAAGCAGCCGACTCCCTCTCTTCATCTTTTAAGCTCTTTGTATTGTTTTTATTCCTAAATTTTTTATACCGCTTATGGCATTGTCTAGCTAAACATCTTGTGTAAGGGGGAGATGTTGTAAACTCATTTTAAGGGGAGTAACTTCGATGTGCTTGATCATCATATTGAAACATCTTCTTAATAACCTTGGAAAAATGTATTAAGGAAGCGAAAAACTTCATCTCTAGCTAGAGTCTACTTGAGTTTAGAGTGTGGTAACTTAGGGATAAGCACCACCTAACTTGAACTAGCTGGGATTTTTGGGGTCACCTCGCAACCCTTTCCTCCAATCGAGTTGCAGTTGGCCTTGTTTCAGTCAGAATAAGTCCCCGGGACTTTATCTTTTTAGTAGGTTCTTTAGTCTTCGCTCTTAAGAACTAGTACGCCCTGTTCTCGAAAGCCGAAGAGCAGCTAAACTAAGCAACTTGTTGGGAGATTAGGCGGCAGTTGAAAGAGCTACTCGAAAGCCCCTTGTTTTTTAGTATTTTTATAAAACTCATAAAGGTAAAAAACTGTTCATATATGCTGGTATTGTTTGTCTAAGAACTTTAATGGTAGAAAATCTATGGTGTTTGAAAAAGTACTTTGTCTGTTTGCCACTGCATTCACTCCATTAGTGCTGCAGTATCGTTAGAGTAGTCTAGAAAGAGTCGCTATTCTCTCCCCCGTACTCCCTTATTTTCATAAGAAGTTATTCATTGATTGTTTATGTTTGTTAGCTCTAGCGAAAATTTACGTGTTTAAGGATATTTTTAAACTACCTGCATTACTGTTCATTTTCAGCATTTATTCCGAAGAAAAATTATTTAGTTTAATGCATTGATTTCTTAAGTGAATATTGAGTGTTTAGACACTTAGTCTCTGTGGATTCGAACTTTTTATTACTTGCTGCAACGATTGTGTATACTTACGCATATAAGAATTGGTAGCATAATCAGTAGACAACATCTTCGTGCATCACCTTCAGAAAATTTGGGTAATCTTCCTTCTTTTAGTCGATTTCGTGGTCTTTTCCCTCTTGGGGTCTATTCCTATTAGAGAAGTATGATTTGGGCTCCTTCATCTTATCGCTTTTATGTCAACCCTCAATTTTATGTCAGCAAATGGCAGGTGTACAAACGTTAGGTAAAACTCTGTGTGAAAATTTGTTATTGACTGCCCTTCTCTGTATGATGCTCCAACATTGCATGTCTTAGCTTCAGCTACATAGCTATGCTGCTTCGCTTTTGATGCTCTAGAATTTCCTGCACAAGAGATAAAAAAAATAACAAGAACTAAGCCAATTCTCCTAAGGTTGTACACATAATAGAACTAAGGGCTGACTTTCTTATTTTTACCGTTTAATTCCAAAGTAAAGCAACATCGGCACATGGACCCTCGAAATTATAACAATAAAATTCCAAAATGAGACTATAATAACTCTCTTACGAAGAGTTATCACTCATCCCTCTAGCCTTGGAACTGGTTTGGCTGAGGTGGGCTCCCTCAACAAGGATCTCGTCCTTTAGTCCTTGACCCCAAGCATCCTTGGGGGCTGTGACAGAGGCAGTTTCCTTTTGCTAAGGGCTCATCTCTTTAGCCTAGTAAGGAACATTGAAATGCTCTTCATCGTTTATTAAGGTATTTAAGAGGGACAATGGATTATAGTTTGCATTTTAACAAATTTTCTACTGTGTTAGAAGGATATTGTGATGCAAACAAGGTTACAGATAGCGATGAGGTAAGCTCTACTAGTGGATATGTGTTTATTTTGGGTGGAAGAGCTATATCGTGGAAGTCATCAAAACAGACTTGCATAGCACGTTCCACTATGGAGTCTGAGTTCATAGCATTCGAACTAGCAGAGCAAGAGTTTGAATGGCTTAGAAGTCTTCTTGGAGACGTGCCACTATGGGGGAATCTGTGCCAGTGCCCTACACTGTGACTCCCAAGCTGCCATAAGGATTGCCAAGAACAGTGTGTACAATGGCAAGAGGAGGCATATACGCTTGAGACATGGAGCTGTGAAACAGTTGCTAAAAGGCGGGGTAATATCCTTATAGTATGTAAGGTCCGAGAGGAACTTGGCAGAGATCCTCTCACGAAAGGCCTAACAAGGAGAGTAATTCTTGAGTCCTGGGCATGTATGGGACTAAAACCCCTGATACATCAATTATGAATCCATAGCCCTTGTTGGGTGGTTTATATATAGACTTCATGGATTATTGATGAGTAATGTAAATCCATAGCCCAGTCTTTGGGTGGTCTATATATAGATTTTATGGATTAGTTACAAAGTCTCCATAGCTCAGTTTTAAGTGGTTTATCTTTGATAAACTTGACGAAGCACTAACGTGATTGTGAATGTGAGGCGCCTTCTATGAAAGAGTTTAGGGTCTCCTTCTAGAGCTTTCACGTGATCCAAGGTTCTATGTGCATGCCCATTAAAAGCAGTTGTTGTATATCGCGGAATCGAAATGAATAATTAAAATGTGTTGTGAGGGTCTCAACCATAATTATTGAAAGTTTAAGAGGTAACTCACTTTCACTACTTAGGTTGTTGTCTCACTTCACTATGCATTAATTCAAATCGTAAGATATTAATGCTTAACTTTATTCCTATATTTGCTCAGAATTTTTTTTATATTATATTTTCTCTTTTTGTCATTTGTGGGGGACTGTTAAGAATGTCAAAAGGAAGAATAATGATAATAATAATAATTTTTGTTACAAAATTATGTTTGGTGGTCCATTGTTTGATTCACCCCATGGCCTAAAAACCCATTAGCATAGTAGTGGCATTTGGGCCACTTTGATCTACCCACAGCAGGAACATTAAAAATCAAAGTCAGATTTGACTTAGTAAAGCGAATTGGATTTCGTTAACGCTTTAATTTTGTAAACGTTTTTTCCTCATTATGGTCGGTCATTTCATGAACGATTTTTAACGTTATTGGTGCGTTTTTTACGTTTTATTATTATTAAAATTAATGTGAGGAAAAATCATTTCCAACAAAGGCCTATATATACCTTCCCTCTTTTCATTTACAAGACACACAATTTTCTACAACATTCTTCTGACTTTCTACTTCTCTCTCGATTTCCTTTCCATTTTTGTTTTCAAGTTTGTTCTGAGTTGATTCCAATCCGTTTTTCGGTGAGTGCACGCCTGAATTCGGGCGTTGTGTTAACCTTGGGAAGCAACCAACAATTAATGATTTAGCACCATGGTCGTGCCGAATTTTACTTCAAAGCAGTGAGTTCCACGACATAACAACGTCTTCTTCCTCATATTGCTCCAATACTTCGTAGCTAAATTCTAAGCCATGGCTCTAGGAATTTATGGATTACTTCGGAACAAAATCATATTAGAGGACTTGAAGACTCCTATGAAGCTCTATTGTGACAACAAATCTGCTAGTAATATTGCCCACAATCTCATACAATATCAGAGAACGAAATACATAGAGGCCGACAAACACTTTATGAAAGAAAGCTTGACAATGGTCTTATTTGCACGCTCTTCATTTCAACAAATAATTAAATTTCTGATGTGCTGACTAAAGGATTGATAGACACTCAATTCTAGAATTTGATTAACAAGTTGAGGATGAAAAATATCTACCTACTAGCTGAGGGGGAATGTTAGGAATTACCTAGATTTTATGATTGTTATATCTTTGCTCTAGATTTCCTAATTCTATGTAGTTTCCTTTAATATGAGGTGTTAATAGACTTATCTTCTCTACATTATTCTTTCCTTATTATATCTTTGTAGGGTTGTATACATAGACATTCTTTTGTAAATCAAAATTATTCAATTAGCATTCATTAATATATATATATATATATATATATATATATATATATAATTTAAGCGACAGGCTGCCAACTCAACATTCGACATTTGGCAATTCGTAAATCCCAATTTTCATTTGATTTCTTCACACACAAGGATTCAAAATTTCATTGATATTTCTTTCCTAATAATTACTAAATTACTACTAAATATAAAATACTAATAAGTTATTACGAATTATTATACTAACTGGTGGGTGGTGCCACCTCCCGTAGATTAGGTGTCTTCAGGTTTGGCGTGCTACCCATATTAGAGAGACGGAAGCACACACCCCCCTGTCACGACAGTGTATGGTGCATAACCGTATGTGGTCCGCACTTCTTAACTATTGACACGCGTCCTGCTCGGTTTTTATCCTCAATAATCTACATGCAGCAACCGGTAGGTTTTGTAGCAGAAGGAATAGAGGGACATGTATGTCTTCTAAAACGATCCTTGTATGGCTTAAAGCAAGCGCCAAGACAATGATATTTGAAATTTGATGCTTTTACGACTTCAAATGATGTTATTAGAAGTAATCAAGACAACTGTGTTTACTTTAAACATGCTGAGAACAAACCCTTTATGTATTTACTGCTTTACATAGATGATATGTTGTTGGCTTGTAAAGAAAAGTTTGAATTCAATTTCTAAAAGCCAAACTTAATAAGTATTTTTAAATGAAGGACTTAGGGGCTGCTAAGAGAATTGTAAGCATGGATATAAAGAGAGAGAGATCAAATGGAAGCATGTTTCTCTCTCAAACATCATATGCAAAAGAAAAAAGATGTTAATAAGATTTAACATGTTGAATTGTAAACCTGTTAATGTCCCTTTGTCAAATCATTTCAAGCTTTTTGCAGAAAAGGCTCCTAAATCAGAAGAAGAAAAGTATGAAATGACTTTAATACCTTATGCAAGTGCTGTAGGCTCATTGATGTATCTGGTGTGCACCAAACCAAATTTAGCTCATAGATTAATTGTGATTAACAGATACATAGTTAATCTTGGTAAGCCCCATTAATCTGCTGTGAAGTGGCTCCTAAAGTATATGAAAGGGACTGCAAGCTATGGGTTGATATACAGACGATCCCACAAAGAAGAGAGAACTTTAGCAAATCGAGATCGAAGAAATCTCTCACAGGCCTCGCATGTACTCTGTTTGGCAACATAATAAGCTGAAAATCCTCCCTACAAACTGTTGTTGCATTGTCAACAACAGAATCTCAATATATGGCTCTGATCGAAGCCTTCAAGGAGGCAATATGGATTAGAGATCTGGTAGAAGAACTCGGAAAGGACCTCACTGATCAAGTTGTAATCTTCTCAGATAGTCAGAGTGTAATGTTTCTATCACACAACCAAACCTACCACGAAAGGACAAATCACATAGATGTGCGACTCTATTTCATCAGAGAGATTATAATTGATGGGAAGATCAAGCTTGAGAAGATAGCTTCCAAAAACAATGTAGCAGACGTAGTGACCAAGTCCGTCCAAGTTAAAATCCTTGAGAGTTGTCCGAAGACTCTCAGGATTGGAGCACCTAACTTAGTTTCTGGTTAAAGGCCCCTTATTCATTTTCTTGAAGTTTTGCTGTCAAGGTGGAGAATTGTTGTATTCTGTGACATCTCAATTAAGCCAGTCGTCAATCTAACTTGGTGGCACTTTCTCCTTATCATTTTTAGCTCACGTGGATGCTGGCTATGTCATACAGTCATTAGCCCACTGCCTCCCAAGTAAGTTTACAGATTAACCCTTCGATATTCTTTATGCCAGAACACCGAAGGAGTTTGTTATTCGTCAGAGCTAATTATCAACTAGAATGGAAGCTTGCTTGATGAGTCTGTATTCTTCGATTGTCAAAGTGTGTGAATCAAATTTTGTTCCATGTGAATCTTCACATTTAGGGCAAATTTAGAGAAGGTTTTCGGTAGAGTGTAATTTTTTTCATGAGGTGTGCGTTCTGTACTGGGTGAGAGAGAGAGAAAGGTGGAGCTACTGAAAGCTCGTTTAAAATATCAAAGAGTGAAAGGTCTGTGATAGATTTTAAGTAATCTGATTATCTTGTTGTAAGAAGATTACCTTGTATTTATGATTAAACCAAGAAGATAGTAAAAAGGGGGCTCAAAGTGGACATAGACCAATTTTATGGTTGAATAACTATAAACCATTGTCTCTTCTCTTTCTCACCTTTACCTATTACATCAATTTCATTGATTCTTCATCTCTGCTAACTTCAGTCTTTGAGTAATCTAAGCTATATTTACTGTTGTTGATTACTGTGCTACTTTGTTATTTGAGTTGAAAGTTCATTAAATTGACTTGGATTTCACAGCAATAATTGAATGGTATTACTATTGGTAAATTGGTAATTATTTTTTTACACGTAAATTGGTAATTAGTAACATGAATTGAATTTGATCTAAGTAACCATTAACCACTTGTTCATATTCTTAAAAGTTTTGGAAGACATTATTAATAATATTATCTAATAGCTTAAAACAATACGAAATTGTCATAATAGTGAACATATCAATAAATAACAATAAACTAATGATGTCGGTATAATATATTTCTAACTGATTTCCCTTGTTCATAAGGGTAAAAAGAAGCTAAATGTGTGCTGTTTTCTAATGTTTTAAACTCGGGAACCGTATTTTAAGCTTATTATAGTATCCAAAACCTTTCATTTTAAGTTATCTTAGGTTATACATGCACATAGGACGTTTTTACATTATTTAGAGTTGATTTCTAACGAAAATTACACTTTTGTGTAGAAAAATTTCGAGCTAGGCGCTTGGCGCCTTCCCCAATCCCGAGATTGCCCTTAATGTAAAACGCACGTTTTGGTGTGATTTGAAGCCTTTCAAAGCTCTGCCACGTGTCTTTCATACATTAAAGGTTGCCAATTCAACAACTATCTAACCAAAAGGTGTTTGAAATGGATGGCTCTCCACAAAGCTCTCAATCTCCTAACCACCTTGAAGTCCCTATAAATTTTGCATTTCATTCTCTTCATTCATCATCCCGGAGTGATCATTTCAGCTTTAGACATTTACTTCTCAGCTTGTTTTCGTTTTCCCTTTAAGTTTTTGAGTTGTTATTGTTTTAACCTTACTTATTTCAAGTTTTCCCTTTTATTTTCCAGCTTATTATTCTTCAATTGTAAGTTTTAGTCTTGTTTAATTAAAATTCCAGCAAGTTCTTGGTTACTCTTATCTCTCTCATTCTCATTACGAAGTTGTAATCACACAACCTTGTGGAATTGACTGAGTATTGCTCCCCAATCTTGAAAGAGAACGGGTTAGGGTCATTCGGGTTACAACTCCATAATTTCCAGCTTGTTTTAATTCTACTCATCCTTTAATTATGTCGTCTACTTCCATGAACATTAAATTTTGTTTTTCCTTTATCATCATGAGCTAAATTTATTTTTCCCAAGCCCGGTTATGGATAGTTAGTTAAAGTTTTTAAAACCCAACAAGGCAAAAGGCGTTTTTCTCCTCTTTTATCACTTAAAGTTGTTTCCATAAGTTGAAACTTGATTTGGCCAATTAATGTTTTAACCAAGCATCAATACTGAAAAGGTTGATACGTTTTCACAACTTTACTGATTTAACTTTAGAGAGGAATACTTTAGACATTAAGATTTCCTCCTACTATGATGTTACTAACCAATACTCCAACAAATAAATTACTGGCTAAATAAACGTGATAGCTTCGCAAATTGCCCAAATTTTATTGCTAATCCAAAGCCCATTTGAACCAACAATATATCAGAATAGTTTTTTAGCCATAATAGGTGAGTCTTATCCCTAAATACCCACACACTCTATGCTCAAAGATAGATCTAATACAAGTTAAAGTTATCCTCTACCTATTACAATCTCCAAAAAGCTAATAAAGAGTTGATTGATCAACATGTTGATCAAGCACATTAAACTTAAAAATGTAAAACAAGCTTTAACAAGTAGAAAAAATTTTATAAACCAGAAAAACAACATTCATAAGCAAAGGTCCACAACCCCCTTAATGTACTTAGCAACTTAAGGCCATAACAAAGAGGAGGGGAGAAGAAAATACAAAACCCATTAACCAAAGAATACAAAAAAGAAAAAATAAATAAATGAAGAAAATCAGTATAATCTCAACTACAACGAGCTTCTTCTTCTTTTGGGTCTTCTTCCAAGGTGAGAACTTCTCTTCTCTTGTCTCCCGTAGGGATTGATGAAGAATCATGGAGAAACCTTCATTTGAAGCTTTTTGTACCCCTCTTCAAATTTAGGGCAACAATTTTGTCAGTAAAATAAGGCCTATAAGCAGCAATAGAACTTTTTCGTTTTACCGCAGTAATTCTTAGGTAAACTAGATGTCACTTATAGCTCTCTTTCTTTTGTATTTCTAGCTTCAATGCTCTAGCATCAACAGTGCTGCAACAAAACATTCAAAGTTAGACAATATTCGTAAAAAACCACAACATTAACTGCAACTAAAACTTCTCTTTGAATGTCTACATGCTAAGCCTAAAACAATGCTAATTTTTACCTATTTTCTACCATTTTTAATCTACCCAAGACATTTCTCTTCTAGAATATGGAGAGTTATCACATTCCAACAAGTAAACACCCACCTCCGAATCCACATGCACATCATCTTAGTATCTTTCATATTAGCAAATGTAAAGCGAAAATGATTTACAACACTATCTCTTTTCTAGAAGTAGACATAGATTGACTCATTCGGCTGTTTGAAGTAAAAGAAACATTACGAGGCATATATAAATTATACTTATTGAATAATTGTCTCAAAATATCTTCTACTTTCTTTTCTGTTTTCTTTGCAACATCAAACTCAAATAGCTTATTGAAACAATACATAAGAAATTTATTCTTACAACGAGGGTCGAAAACAGATAAAACATATAATAAGTAATGGTCTTTTCACTATTCCTCCAATACTTACCATATTTCAATTAAATTTTGGTTGCAACTTCAATAAAAATGAGACTACCACTACCACTACCACAAATCTAGTTTCTTATACAATTTTGATAGTAGAAATTTCATGGAAGATCGTATAGGAAGTACAATTAAGAGAACCAAAAATTCTAAGAATCATACTTCATAAAATACAGATAAAAATTTAGTAAATGTGCGAACAATCTCTCAATGGTACTTTTTGGATTATGATCATCTTTCATGTTAAAGTATGTTATGTCGTGGTCTTCTAGTTGTTCAAATGTCTCCTCAAAATTTTCTACTGCTTCAAGCATTAAGTATGTCAAGGTCCCCCTAGTTGGAACATAAAGACATATAAGACTATTGCTAGATATATTCTTTTGTTCAATACACTTCTTAAATTTACCAAATTGAGTAGGAGAAGATCTAACAAATCTTACAATATTTCAAATTCGAGTAGCCGACTCATGCACATTTTTCAAGTAATCACTCAAAATAAAATTCAGAATATGTGCACAGCACCTAACATGCAAAATCTCCTCATCCAAAATGAACCCCTGTTTGAAACGCTTAACTAGATAAGTAATAACAGTATCATTTGATGAATTATTATTTTGATAGTCAATATCAACACCTTTTCAATCCTCCATTGCTCAAACATCTTTCAACTTCTCTTCTTATGGTATCCCATTTATGATTATAAATTCGAAAAAAAATTGATGATCTTCTTATGCAACTTCCAAATACTATCAATAAAATTTGCAGTCAATAACATATAGTTAATATTTTGACAGGATGTCCAGGATCAGTTGTGAGTGGAACTCTTTACCCTTGATCTACGAGAAGTTCTTTTAGAGCTTCTTCTTAGTAATATATATTGATAAAATATTATTAGTAATTGTAGTTCGAGAAGGGAGCAAAAACTTTAGTTCCAATATATAAAGTAATAGTCTCCTCCGTGAATCTCCTAAATCCTTTACTCTTCGAAAATCTAAATTACAATTCATCAATTATGATCATATCAACAAGGAGTCTCCTAATATTCTCTAAACTAAAAATTTCACATTTGAGTGAGGTATTTACTGTAGTGTTTCTTATCTTCTCAATATTTTGAACATCAACTTTGGTTAAGACGTATCTTTCTTCTTTGCATAGTTATTAAAATAAGTATATTCTTTGAAATTGATACTTGATAGTTGATAGTAAAATAAATATCAACAAACTTTAAATTATTAATCTTTCCTATTGTTTTCCATAGTTTTTTTTTTTAAAAACCAACTTTTTTCATAGGTTTTAAAAATCCACTTTTTGCTTTCTATAAACCCATTATTTGTCACAAAAAATTATAGCATACAGTGAATCAGTAGGCCCAAAGCACAAGCAAAGCAGTAGCCATTCAATTCAACATTTGAAAAAAAAAGCTAGAAGTTAGAATTTACGAGTTACGAGCTATGATTAAGACAACGTAAACTCCCTCTCTTTGTAGTCTGTGTTACATACGTGATAGTGAATCGGTGATTACTGTCGTATATTGATTCGGCGGAAGGTTAAAGATTTTGCAAGCCGCTGATTCAATGATTAATATGGACTGTCATTTATTAATTCGATGGTCATACAATTATATATCTTGAAGGTCGTGTTGAAGTTAAGCCCTAAAGCCAAGCGACTATGATGCCGACTCAAGAGTCAAGGCTGCCATCTTTTACTTTTAGTTTTCAGTAATAGTATGTATAATAATTCGTAATAACTTAAATTTGTAAACTTACTTCCGACGCAGTGAGCTAATGACTGTATGACATAGTTGACATCCAGGTCAGATAAAAACAATAAAGAGGAAGTGCCACCAAGTCAGATTGCCCATTGGCCTAATTGAGCTGTCACAGAATACAACAATTATAATATTGGAGAAGAAAATAAGAAACTTTAAAAAAAACGCAAATCAGAAATCCAAACTGTGAACCAACCCGAAACCCGCACCTCTAAAGAAATCTCACTAATAAGGTTAAAGCTGTTTATAGGTTGGGTTGGGTTGGATTAGGGACATTTTTTGGACCAACCTGAATTTTTGGGTTGGCCATATATAGGAACCAATGGGCCCAAATTTTTTGGGTTGGGTTGGATTTGGTTGCCGGGTTACATTAATTTTTCTTAACCTGGATCGAAAACAATTATAGAAAAATTGAAATGTTAATTCATCCATAGCTTGAAATCTTAATTAATTATGCATAATTTCAAATCTTAATTCAAACCAACATGGAAATTCTAATTCAACAAAAAATATTAAAATTTTACAATAGTAGTCATAAAACAAATAGAGAAATTAAATTCTTAAATCTCTAATACAACAATTGACCTAACGAGCAACAAGCTAAAAGATTTTGATCTTTTCACTCCATATGTTAGTCCTGAAAATTCAAATACAATAAAAACAATTAGTTTTGAAAAGGTGAAGAATAATAAAAAGCATTTATCATGATTTATTTATGCACGTTGTTGGTAGAGGAATGCAAACTCTTTGAAAAAAAATTTATCAAAAGAGAGAAAGTATAAAATGTTATAACAATATATAGTAAATAATTAAGAACAATTAGACAATAAATAAGTTACTTGTCTCAATTTGATCACATGTCTCCAATTCTTCGAGTTGTGGAGGAAGATCTAATAACACCGATTTGCCACGAATCCAATTTTGTGTGCATATCAAAGGCTCTAAAAGAATCAATAATCCTCTCCCTACACTAAATGTTGATTCAGAAGCCATCGTAGACACTAGAACTACCAAAACATGTTGGACAATTTTTTTATAAAACTCGATATTTATAGCCCTGAAGTTTCCACGAAGCTGAAACATGAAAACAATCATTAAGTTCCTCACTAGGGTCACTTAAATACTGATTCACATCATTCTTTAATTCCAAAGAACTCTTCTCTTCTCTTATCTTCTTGTATCTTAATATTACAAGACTACTCGCTACAACATTTCCACCAATTTTCATATCCATGGTAGTACTTTCTTTTTTTTTTTTAAATAAATATTCATGGTAATACTTGATTGGGAAGAATCAGTACTACAACTTTCAGTATCAAGACTAAGAGTACCGTCATGTGATTTGTAGAAATCATGCATACGAACCAAGTATGTCTTGATACTATCAAACATCTCATTAGCTATAGCATCCTCAAAGGTAATCGGAAAGAAAAATCCTACATAATCCAATTTGTAACCAGGATCAAACATCACAGCAATAAATATCAATTTATTCCTTTTCTTAATTGAACTCCAATACTTGTCAAACTTTTTTTTCAAACTTAAAGCCATTGTAGATAAAATAGAACCTTCATTTAGGCTCTAACTCAATAAAAGCTCTTCAATACCATGAAGTTGATGAAAGTAAGAATTAGAAGTCACATCTGAGAACCACTTATTCATCCATCACACCCATATGGTAAAGGACGCTCCAATAGATAGTTGTTAAAATTTTATGCATTATTCTTTTAGTAAGTTTATATAATATATTTTTGAATATTGAAAGAATTATTGTAATTTTTTTAATTATTTAAGATTCACGCAAGCTGGCACGGTGGCATGGATATTTAAAAAGCCTTTTCATATAATATTTCTTTTTAATAACATATATCTTTTAATTGATGCAATATTTATGTGTAAATAAAAAAATCAAATTTGTTATTTATTTATTGGCATGGATATTTAAAAAGTTTTTTCAGATAATATTTCTTTTTAATAACATATATCTTTTAATTGATGCAATATTTATGTGTAAATAAAAAAATCAAATTTGTTATTTATTTATTAATGCAATTTGATAACAATGAATTTTTCTTGAAATCTGACATACAATTATTACTCAATCATGACAATCTAAGCATAGCTTAATTGATTAAAACATAAAGTAACATCAAGCGACATTAGATCTACCTATCCTGAAGTGCCATTGAGATGCCTCTTGCAAGTGGCACATAGTTCATTGGAAAAAAATAGTTCGAGAAAGATAAACTCCAATATTTAGTATTGTCTATCCTCAAGCGTTACAAATAATCATGGCAAAGCATATAGTGCCACATTGTATTGCGGGCATATTTTGAGTGTTCTATTTTCTAAATTGACATGGAGTGATTATTGTTTTTCTCTTTTAACTATTTTTGGATTCCTATAAAATTATATTTAATATTTGTATTTATCCCATTTGATTGTTGTTTCATATTATGAGTGTTTGTTTTCTCAAGTGATGTAGAATGATTGTTGTTTGCTTGATTTTAACTATTTTTGGATTCTTTATTCTTTATTTATATATTTTTATTAATTAACCTGAATTTTTTTACTGATGTGGTTAGTTTTGACCAATAAATTTTGTACTGTGATCATTTCAATCTTTGATCGGAGGAAGCGCATCAGAGTCTTGAGTTTGTCGACGAACGGCTATGTCCCGTTGCAAAGAACCCTAAGCGGTAGTGTCGTCCGAGGCTGCCAACGAAGCGGCGCTGATCTTCAATTCGAAGCTATCTTCATTGATAAATTTGATGGTAAATAAGTATTCAAATGCTAAATTTGTTTATCTTGACGTCTACAATCAGTTTCTTGCGCTCATTAAAAAACCTACCAAATATGGTAACTCTTGCTTTACCTCTTCATCGACTAAAATTAATTTCTGTATTCGTAAATTCTTCGTTTTGACATGCTTTAATGTTTCTTTTACGAAGAACAAAAACTTTTTAGTTTCCATTCTTTTTGGAAAGGTACGAGTTCTTTGATAAAAGAAGAGATCTTTGTAGGTATTTTGGGAGAAAGCAAATAATACAAAATTTGATGTAATATCACAGTACTTAATTTTCTTTCCTTTTATAAATGGTTTGTAAAGGAATAGACGCATTGTTTCGTCGAATAGTCATACCTCTTGATCGATTGCACCCATATGGAAATAGACGCATTACTTCTTTAAACAGACACTTCGTTGAAACAATAACATCCTGTAAAAGTATGAAGGGAAAAAATAGGCATATAAAAATTCTCGTTCGTAGCCTCATTTATATACAGACTAGTTAGATTCACGTGTTTTGCACGTGGTCTAAATTTTTTGGAAGTAAGACATTTCTCTCAATAGATGAATATACTTTTTATGGCGAACTTTCAAAATTGAATGAATATACTTTTTATTGATGCTTAATATTAAATATTTCACATGAATTTAAAAAATAATGAAAGAGATAAATGATAAATAACTTAATAGATTTTTACAACTTTAAGTACATATAGTTGTGAAATAAATTGTTGGTTATGTGTAATTGAATGAAATATATTTCACAAAAAAAATTGAAGAGGGATAAATAGGAACATTAACCATAATTTTATATTGCCTCTTCATGTCTAAAATTAATTTATGGATTTGCAAATCTTCATTTTGACATGTTCAATGTTTCCCTTACGAAGAATGAAAACTTTTAATTTGCATTCTTTTTAAAAGGTTTGATAAATGAAGAAACCTTTGTAGACATTTTGGGAGAAAATAAAGAATACAAAATTTGATGTATCACAGTGCTTATTTTTCTTTCATTTTATAAATGGCTTGTAAGGGAATAGACTAATTGTTTCGTCTAATAATCACACAGACACCTCATCCAAATAGTAGCATCCTGTGGAAGTATGAAAGGTATAATAGGTATTTGACAAAATCTTCATATATATTTTGGAGTTTTTGGTGAAAGATAATTTGCAATCACACCTATAGATGCATTGTTTGTCGTAGAATCCCAACTCATTTAAATTAATTTCTCTCAACATACACCTCGTCTCAATAGTCACCCCTCCTAGAAGTTTAAAGGGTAAATTGGATATATATTAAAAAGTTGAGGGAACAATAAGAAGGTAAAGATTCTCCTTTACCGTTCCATTTAGAAAATCTACCTGACAAAGAAGAAATATATATAAAAGTAAGTTATTTAAAAGTTTTGATGAAAGTATAATATATATTATATATATATATATTAACAAAGGTTACATTAGATAAGTGTTTTATTTTTAGTTTTCTGTTTTTAAAATTAAGCTTACAACACCAATGTTTTTCTTTGTCTAGTTATCAACTATTTAAAAATGTTTTCAAAATCTAAGTTCAATTTAAAAAAAAAAATTAGTTTCCTAAAAAAGTACCACATTTACTAAAAAAAAGAAAAAAAAACCACTCTATTAAGTGACATTTTAAATAAGAAAATATTGAGGGGTCGTTTGTTTTGTGGGAATCTGAGATTCCAGTGGGATGAACATTCAGATTCCCGTGTTTGTTTGATAAGAATGTTGGATATCCGGGTATTTAAAAATGTCCGGACATCTTAGGATGCATGTACGGGAGGCATCTCAGCACTTTTAATGCCGTGCCGTAACATGAGTTTTTAAGATTCCCACGTCGAGGGCATCTTCTTTTGAAAATTTTGTCCCTCGACATTTTTTTGTTCTATAATATTTTTTCATCAATAATATTTTTTCTCACTTATTTTATTTTATTTTAAAAATAAATATATGCACTAATTCATTATAAAATGTCTGACTAAAATTTTATTTATAGGCTACATTTAGATATAAAATAAACATTAATCAATAGTATAATATCTTAATTTATTTTTAATTCAAATCTAATGTGTTATATTTCATTTATTTTACTATTCCAATAATCACTAAAAATAAACTAAAATTGATCTAAAAATATATATTAAGTTAATAAAAATAAATTTTTATATGAATTCAAATAATAGTAAATTTAATATATAAATTATTTGATAATTGGTAAATATATTTTTATAACATTACATGAATTTACAAATGTTAAAATGAATAAATCTTACGAAATAAACTCTAAATTACAGACATTTGAGGTTTCAAGATCTAAAGTTACCGGTTATTTACATTCCCAAAAAACAAACAATGTTGGTGAAAGGTAATATTACAGGTTACATAAAAAAAAAAAAAAAATCCTAATTACCCCTGCTTTCTCATTTCACAATCACCGGTCTCTCCCCCGTCAATCAGAAACATAAGTGATGTTGGTTGATTTTCTTCTGCCGCACGCCTCCGCCGTCTTCGCCGCTGCACGTCTCCCCGCCTTCGCCGCCGCTGCACGCCTGCTCGCTGCCGTTGCCGTTGCCGTCGCGGCTGCACTACTGATTTCGTCTACTCTTGGTCTGTTCTCACTCTTACACTTGTACGTTTAATCCTTTCCTAACCTCCCTCCCCTCGATTTCCATCGTGTCGTTGGGAATCGCCGCAAGTTTCGAACCAGTTTCCGTGTCACATGTACCTGTCTTTGCTCTTTGGTGAACGAAGCAGCATCTTAATGCACCGCTTATATTATATAATGGAGAGAAATTGGGTCTTGGGAGTTGGAGAATTTGAATCAAGTATGGTATATTTATATATTTTGTTAGGAATTTGAATAGTTATTTGTTAAATTTTAGTAATCATGATAATAATTTGTGAATTTTTGTAACTGAATTTGTATTTTACACGTTCCAAAACAATTAATTTAAGAAAATATTGGCCGGTAATTTCATTGCTCTAATTCATCTTCCACATCCGAAGAAGTTATTTCAATGAAATTTGAACAGTGAAATGTGGACCAAGTGAGCGTAAACTGAGATTTTTCCGTATGTGGCTTGAATTCTACGTGGTTTTCTGTTGGTTTTTGTACTGGAAATGGTCATCTGCGCTGTGGCGAAAGTTGCCCAGCCCGGTGGTGCGGTGGAGGGCTCGAGATTCTGGAACTATGCAATATTGCAATTTTTTTTAGTTGGAGTTGGCTTCTCTTCCATTCTTGAAAGGATATATTGTTCTTGCTTCATTAATTGATATTTAAATTTTGTAGATCTCTAGCCCAAGGGAATCCAGCTAGTTCAAATTTTTTGTCTTTCCAAAATATGAAGGGTGCTTGAGGGGGACAAGAAAAGGAGAAAAATGAGGTTTTTGTGTGTAAAAACAGTTCTACGTTTGAAAGGGTTGAGAGAATCCTCAAGTCGTCCATGGCTTTTTTCTGCCATTTCCTATTACTCAGATACTCCCTCCAAGAAGTCTAAGCTTGCCCCTTTACAGGTTTTTTACTCGCTTCTCTTCCTCGTTTTCATTAGCTTCTCACTAGCCACATATAAATGCAAATTATTCTACTTATGTTTGGGATTATGGGGTTCTATGTAGGAGAGAAGAATGGTAGACAGGTTTAAGGTGTATGCCAAAGGAGGTGATGGTGGAAATGGTTGCCATAGCATGCGGCGTAGTCGGCACGATCGCCACGGCCAACCTGATGGTAGGCTTTATGTAATTATTTAATCTCTTAGTCTACTTGTCATCTAGTCGATTCTACATTTTTCTAGTTTTAGGAGCCAAATTGTGTGAGAAAGAAAAAGGAGAGAGTTGTGTGAGAAGAAAAGATTAAACAATCAGTTATTGTAATGTCTTGTACTTAGCAGCTTAAAGCATCACATTTTATGCTGCTCTTTCTTTGTGCTTCTGCTAACATCATACTGGAACGGTAGTTCGGTAAAGTAAATTAAGACATTCCTCTTAACAAGTATAACTATGATTGTTTAATCATTGGCAAGGATGACCAATGTCATTATATGAATAGAATGTGCAACAAATAAGTCCTCTATTAAATTATCTACTAGTAAAAACAAACCAACATTTTGTTGTTTTGTTTTTTGTTTTTGCTTCAAGCTTCCTAAACCATTGCACTATGCAATATTGCATTGAGTTATTTACTTATTACATTTATGTTTCTTTCTTTGATATTTGTGAGTGTTTGGGCCAGATAATCTCATGGCATAATTGTCTGATCCTAAAACATTGTTGTTATTAACACCACATTTTTATTTGATGCAGGTGGAAATGGTGGAAGAGGGGGCGATGTGATTCTGGAATGTTCTCCCTCTCTCTGGGACTTCAGTAGTTTAAATCATCATATTGTATGCTTGACTCTTTCTTTATGCTTCTACTATAATGTATAAGAATGATAAACTACCTTTATAGTTACAGAATTATAATTTCAATCAATATTCCTTCCATATCTTTCAGAATGCAAGCAGAGGTGGACATGGATCTTCGAAAAAAAAGATCGGAACCAGGGGTGAAGATAAGGTCATCTATTCCCTCCTGATCTGTATGTGTGCAACTTCAATGCCTTTTTTTTTTGTCTTTTAATTGTTCATATTTGTTAGGTCAATCTATAAATTTAGTCTCCAAAATTTGAGGAATGTGTCTATTTAGTCTCTAAATTTTAATAAGTTCCAATTACGTCTCTAAATTTTGAATTGTGATTTTATTTGGTTATTACTATTAACTAAATAATAATGTGACTTGAAGAAATATTAGCTAATTTGACTCAATATGGTAGACAAATGGTAGAAGGAAGTGCATGATCTATGAAAAAAATTGATATGCTAAAGGGGATCTCTCTCTAGATGGTTTTCCTTTCTATCCATCTATGAAGATCAAGTCTGATTCTTATTAGAGCATGTACCATTGTCTTTTCTGCTGAACATGGGATTTTGATATGGTTTATCAAAGTTGGTCTTCGATTGCTCAAGTTCCAAGTGAAGTTTTGAATTTAAGTAGTTGTTGTGCTGTGCACAAGTTCTTCTCTTTAAGTGTAATCCTTGGTTTCATGATTTTGTTTTCATACTAGAAGAGAAGAGGAAGTCTCTCTCTTTTATATTAGATTCAATGGGTTTCCTATCAAAAAAAGGAGGAAAAAAGAAAGAAATAAAGGAAAGGAATCATTTGCAACCGTTGGGAAGTTCCTTAGTCGGGTTTCTTCCTTTTTCTTTGGATAGTAAGTTTGTTAAAGAATCAAGATTTGAAAAGGGTGTGATAAGGGTTGAAAGAATCTTTAATTTTCTATGGGTGGTGCGTAGAAATCTCTTCCTTTCCATATGATGGCAATAGATAAAGTATTTTTCCCATTGGAAAATCTAACTTGGTTGGCCTATATATTGGAAAATGATTTGTGATGGATTAAAGAAATTCAAGAACAAGGATTGTCTTAAAGATGAAAGGAATTTGCAAAGTTCCTTGGAAAAGCAGAGGCATTCCCTCGTGGTAGGGACGAGAAGAAGTTTTTTTGCCTACGGAGGAGTAGTGTTAAAAATAATGGGTTGGGAAAAAAAGGATTTTTCGGAAATTGAGTGGGATTGTGCTATGTGGTCGCTGGAATGAATTGGCATGATAATTGGATCGAAGACTTTGAAGACCCTGAAAGTTTCAACCTTTTCGATGTTGGTAAAGCTTCGTTAAAATATAGAAATGAGAAGGTTGACGACGATACGTGTGATTTAGTTGATTGGACAAAGGTTGAGAGCTTTAATGAGAAATTCAAAAGATGGGATGCCACCAAGCATGGGAAATCGGAGGTTATTCCTTGCTATGGAGGATGGATAAACTTGAGAGGTGTAAGTGATAATTGTGAAGGTTTTATCCAATGTGCTTCAAAGGCCATGAACTTGATAGATTTCTTTGAGGCTTGTATTGAAGTTTAAAAGAAGGTGTGGTTTCATGCCAGCATAAAAATGGGCCCAAAGCCCATAATCTTTTAAATTTCCAATCTTTTCCTTTATTTTTCGAAAAGATCTCAATCTTTCCATAATCTTTTCAATTTTCTCTCCCTCCATTTACGTGAATCCCTTTAATATTCTGTGATTTCTCTCTCTTCCTTCACATGGAAGGAAATATTTTTTCTATAACAAAACCTCCATATAAAATCTTTCCATCTCTGTCATTTCTCAACCTCTTCTCTCTCTCTTTTTCTCTTTATAATGTTTGAACTTTGAATATTATTTGGCTTTTATATGTTATATATGTGTGTATATATATTTTTATTTATCTTTATATATAGAGGTCTATTGCGCTTTAGTGGGCCTCGAGCTTTTTAAAACACTGGGAAGGTTTACAACCAAGCATATACTTGACTCCTTTAGGTGATCAAGAACATATTCTCTTTGAGAGATACACAAATCTATCCTTGAGCAAGCCACTTCCATGGATGCCTAGGAAGTATTTGAGACTTCCGTGCTTCTTAAATAGAAAGCTTATGAGTGGATCGAGCAGCAATTTTTGGCATTTCACCTTGAGGACAAGGTGAAAGTTTGGGTAGGGGGTGTTGATGGGTACCAAGGCTCCAATTTACCATACCTACATAGGGAGAAAGTTAGGAAATGTCGGTAATAAAGGGGACAAAGTACAGATGGGAGCAAGAGAGGAATAGGTGAGAGTGTGGGCTGGACGGTGTAGTCCCTCCCTGATTTTGTAATTGGACAGCATTGCAATAGGCTACGCAGGGGTGTATTTTGTCGAGGATTGGGGGTGCTTGTGGGGTCTCGGATTACTTTGGTTGCTAGGAATTTTCTTTCCAAGGAAGAGAGGTCCTGGCCTCTCTGAGAGCTTGGGACTGTTTTATTGTTCTTGTTTCTGTTGAGTGAATCTATTTGCATAGATAGGCCATTTTGCTCCTATTATTTAGTTGACAATGTGATTGGAAGGCTGAAGTTAGGGATATTATTATGATAGCAAGGGTATATTAGTTATTAGTCAAATGATTGGTTATAAACTTAAAAATAGAAGGGGTAGGACGGGTGTGAAGGTAGAGGCAATATTGTATTGATTTAATCTTGAGTATTCGCAAGGGGGCCGAGTCCAAATAACTTGAAAGACTTGGTAGTATCTTGCTGTAGTCTTATTATCTGGTTCCTATAGCACTGTTAATGGTGTAGGGACTACATATAATTTTAATTCAAAATTCAAGAACGAAACTAAATTATATAGACAGCATCGTAATGTAACCATTTTTTGTTTTTTTGTTGTTAAAATTATTAATTTGAATCTATAAATACTAAGTTTTACGGTATGTGTATGATAGATTGTTCAAGTACCTGTTGGCACTGTCATCCATCTTGTGGAGGGTGAACTTCCCAGTGTAGTCAAACAACATTCTTCAACAGATTTAGATCCCTGGCAGATTCCTGGCACACTAGTTAATGATATCTCTGATTCCCGCCAGACGTCTCTTAAATATTCCAACAAAGAAGAGGAAGTCGAATCAATAGTTAAGACTACTCTCTTGCCATGTAATAATAGTGACAATAACACCGGTGATTCTTCGTTCGGTAGGGAAACCTCTAAAGCTGCTACATCTTCAAATGAGATTTCTCGAGTTTCTGCATTTCCTGAAACCCCTAGTTCCATTCAAGACGAGATTGGAGAAAGTGAAGAAATGAAATACAATGTTGCGGAATTGACGGTAGAAGGTCAACGAATAATCATTGCTCGTGGAGGGGAAGGTGGTTTGGGAAATGTTCATGCTCTCAAAGTTTCAAAGAAGCATAAAGCCTTGGGGCAAGAGGATGAGTCCATAAGTTCTGATGTATCTGAAACCAATGAGTCCAACCCGCGAGCTGGTTTTCCCGGCAGCGAGGCTCTACTTGTTTTAGAGCTTAAAAGTATAGCCGACGTGGGCTTTGTCGGGATGCCCAATGCTGGTAAAAGTACTCTGCTAGGAGCCATTTCCAGGGCAAAGCCAATAGTTGGTCATTATGCATTCACAACTCTGAGGCCAAATTTGGGAAACCTAAATTATGATGACTTATCAATCACAGTAGCTGACATTCCAGGTCTTATAAAGGGTGCACATGAAAATCGTGGACTCGGGCATGCTTTCTTGCGTCACATCGAACGTACGAGGGTTCTGGCATATGTGCTAGACTTGGCTGCTGCATTAGATGGTAATAAAGGGATACCCCCATGGGAGCAGCTGCAAGATTTAGTTTCAGAGCTTGAACACCACCAGAAGGGGTTATCGGATCGACCGTCCTTAGTGGTGGCCAACAAGATCGACGAAGAAGGGGCCGAGCAAGTGTACGAGGAGTTAAAGTCAAGAGTGCACGGAGTTCCCATCTTTCCCGTTTGTGCCGTTTTGGAAGAGGGTGTTGCAGAGCTTAAAGCTGGCCTTAAGAGCCTTGTGAATGGCGAAGCATTTTATAGGCTTAAGGTAGATGACATTATTGTTGATTAGGTGCTTGGAATGTGCGGTTTGATTCCATTTTTGCTGCGACTGATAGAACTTAAAGAGATTATTGAAGAAAAATAGATTGATATATTTATGAAATTTGCTTACAAATGAGAAGTCACCACCAGGAGGAAATCAAGCTAAACCATTAGAACAATTCTCCATTATGTCAAATGAAATTATTATAGAATGCTTTTGTGTTGGATATTCTCAACTTGGGATGCTAATGGCCACGAGGGAGCTTGAATAATTATTTCTCAATTATATTATTTTGGAAGTTAAAAGATACATTTAGTCTTATTTTCATTACTACCTTAGTTTGTAATGATTTAGGCTACGTTAGAGAGTGATTTTGACATTTTGTCATTGTCAAAATCACTTTCGTTTTCATGGATCTTGGCAAATTAAAATTTTGATTTTTGAAAAATTTAAAATCACTTGAAATTGATTTTTAAGGTATTATTTGGATGATGATTTTGAAAAATCAATTATCCTTAAATTTTTTTTTTCAAAACCACTCATTCTACTATCACTACCAAACGCTTTAGGAGTGATTTTAGCATGGTCAAAATCACTTTTGTCACTGTCTAAATCACCTCTCTTTTCGGATCATATTTGTCAAATCAGAAAAATTGAGTTTAGAAAACTTAAAATGACTTTAAATTGATTTTCAAAGTATCATGGTGATTTTGGAAAATCAATTTAGTCTTTGAACTTTAGATTTAGATTAACAATTTAATTAATGTAATTTAAAGTTTGTAACAATTTTAGGTGTGTTTGGGAATGATTTTGACATGACTAAATTACTTTTGCCATTGCCAAATCATTCTTTTTTAAAGTATCAATTTTAGGAAAATTATTTAAAATTGATTTTTGAGGTAGTAGGTCGATGGTGATTTTTGGGTAGGTGATTGATCGGGAATCAACTTCCTCCATCTTCATTTTTTTTTCCAAGTGAGTTTTGTCTCTTTTTAAAAGATGGGGTTGAGTTGAAAGAAATTAATTGGGTTTCACCGTCCTTTTCTTTAGGGTGTTCCTTTTCAAAAATGATGCTCGACAAATTAGAAAATTGATTTGGGAAAGCATAAAATGACTTAAAATTGATTTTTAAGGTATCACACTTGGATATTGATTTTGGAGAATCAATTATACTAAAATCTTTTTTTCTAAAATTACAAATTTTACCATCACTTCCAAACACAACCGGGTCTCCCCCAGTTTTTTTTATTTTAAATGTGATTCTTGGTGGTTTCTTGCTGAGTTTTATTAAATAACTGTTTAATTAAACCATTCATCAAATTTAATGTTCTTTTCCAGGATTTGGTATTTTCTATGAAATCAAACATTAAAAATTCAAAAGTACTTCTAATATAAAAATCACTTCAAATCAAGTATAAAATAAATTGTATTTAAATATTTTTTACAAAACCAATATTATTTTAATCTCTTTCTATAAAATCACTAATTAATTATCACTTCCAAACACACTTTTAGTTTTTATTGTGAAATATTGATAAACTAATAAGGGGCCAAATCGCTATAAATTGAAGTTTTTTTATGGTAGGATCAAATTGTTACAAATTTTAAACTATATGGACTAAATTGTTACTAATTTAAAAGTAGGACTAAATCATTCCAAACCAAAATTAAGGAATTAAATTGTCACTTCTCAAAAGAATCACGAGTCAACTATACTGTGTTACAATCACCTCATATTGATAAAAAGTCCAGAGAACAATTTGAAATGGAAATCAAGAAACAATTTCTGGTCATAAAAACAGAAAGGCATGAATTGCGCAAGAAGTTCTTTCGGTTAAAACGCCGTGCGCCCCCACCAGATGGGCCGCCCAAAACCTGGAGCTAACATTTCAATCAGAAAATGAAGAATATTTAGAGTTTTCTCCCTTTCTCTCACTCAATAGATGTATCTTGTCTGATACGGCGTGAGGTATTTTTTAACCTTTCAAATATGTTGGTATTTTGTATTATTACAAAATCACCTTTCACGTAAGCTTGTTCAATGAAACCATGCAATGCATGAACTAAAATCGAACTCTAGTTTAAAACTAAAATGCAATTTCATATATAGTTGAAGGAAAAAAGATTGAAACGTATATGTGGAACCAATTTTAAGCTTTCAGTTCAACTCAAAGTCAATTTTAAAAACAAATAAGAAGTTGAAGATATAAAATGCTATTATTTAGCCTAAAAATAAATAATAAAAAAAGACTAATCTTTATTCTCATTAATTTGGAGTCTTTAAGTTACATAAATAAATAAATTGAGTGGAATCTGGTTGATAAATCTCTCTCTAGTGGATGTCATTTTAGAATCAAATTGATTGTAGTGCACATAAACTTTTTTTGGTTGCGAAAGAAACAAAATACAAATAATAATAATAATAACAATAACAGAATTACATTTGGTAAATTGTTTAATACAAAAAATAAAATAAAATAATAATAATAATAGAGTTACATTTGGTAATTTTTTTAAAAATAAACATTAGTATTTTTTTCGTGTTTTCTAAAATTTTAAATTAAAAAAAGCGAAAATTAAAATTTCACATTAAATATTCAAAAATTTTTATGCTACCTTTAATTATTGATATTTATTTTCTATTTTGCAAGCCTAAAGTATAAAATAATATTTTGATCTATATAAATCAGTAACAAAAAAACTTGATTTTGATACTTCTAAAATTTCTACACAATTTTAGAAATATTTGGTACAAGAATTTGACTTTTTATTGACGCTTTAAAACGTTGGAAAAAGACCCCAAAAAAAAAACGTCACGGGTGACTTCTCCCAATGATAATTATTCGTCGGCAACAACGTCGGCAAAAGGGCGTTGGGAATGTACGTTACCGATGCTCTAAAAAACGTCGGCATAACTAATCTTATGCCGACGTTTAGAAAACGTTGGTAGAACTTGTTATAAGATGGAAATCGATCAAAGAAATAGGCCTCTACAGACCAGAGAGGCCCAACCAGGAAACGACGAAGGGAAAAGATCGAGCCAACTAGGGCTCGGTCCCGACCCCTGCTCGGCAAATCTATCAAAGAAATAAGCCTCTACAGACCATAGAGGCCCAACCAAGCAACGATGAAGGGAAAAGACCAAGCCAACCAGGGCTCGGTCCCGACCCTTGCTTGGCGCCGAGTAGGGCTCGGCCCATTGGTTGGTCCCACTTTCTCTCCTCTCCCGTTGGTTGAGGTGCCCCGGTCTATGAATTCCTGTGATCCAGCGACGACATATTAGATGAGCTCAACAAGAAAGTTCCAGAAGATAGATTTCCTATAAATGGAACTACTGGCTAAAGCCGATCCGAGATATTCCAACATCTATAGATGTACTCTCGAAATGATGAGATCAGATGACCAGAAAAACATCATCTCGAGAATGGGGGCAACTGTTATGGGATTAGATCCAGCCAAGGAAATGAGCCTCTACAGACCAGAGAGACCCGAACCCAGCGACAGACTGAGCAAGTCGAGGCTTGGTCTTGACCCCGGCTCGGCGCTGACCAGGGCTCGGCCCAGTGGCCGAGCCCACTTTCTCTCCTCTCCCATTGGTTGAGGTACCCCGGTCCATGAATCCGTGTGATCCAGTGACGACGGATAGATGGACACAACGAGAAGGTTCAAGAAGGCAAGACTTCTATAAATGAAACCACTGGTTGAACCCTAGAGGTAAACAAGGAAAACCCTAGTTACTTCACTCAATAATTCTCACATCACTGACTTTAGCATCAGAGCCAGTGTGACCGAAGTCACAACGGTCTAGAGTTGTTCAGTTTTGCAGGTATCTGGTCCCGTGTTCATCGAGTTGGGTGCATATTTGGCGAGAACCGAGGAGGCCAAATTTCCAGCATCAATAATTGGCGCCGTCTATGGGAATGATTATGAAATTCAAAACAAAATTAGCCAAAACAAGCCCATATCGGAGGAGATTGGAATGAAGCAAGTTGATTGAACCCCGATGGGGGTCAACAGTGTTTCGAAAAGAAGAGCCTGAGCGGGGCAATCGACCACTCGGGAGAGATATGCCCAAGCCCTGATCATTAACTAGATCCGTCCACCATCAGAATGAGAGAGTCGGTCGAGGAGGTGGAGTCTATCCCTTTGACATCCGAGGATCGACGGGTCAACATTGAAACCAGGTTAGGAAGTGAGGAAAAGACGAACCTCATAAATTTCCTCAGAAGCAACGCCGACGTATTCGCGTGGTCACATTGGAACATGCTAGGAAACGATTGGGAAGTCATGGTGCACCGACTCAACGTCGACAGGAGCTGTCGACTAGTGAAACAGAAACGTCGTGTCTTCAACCAAGAAATGAACGAGATTGTGGCTAAACAGGTAAATGATCTACTGAAAGCAAGTTTCATTCGAGAGGTGCACTACCCCCAGTGGATATCCATTGTCGTGTTAGTAAGGAAGCCCAATGGCAAATGGAGAATGTGCATCAGGCTAACAACCAATTAAAAAAATTAAAAAGAAAGAAAAAAAAAGTAGAACTAAGTTTTAAAGCTGCACTAATGAAACATGCATAAAATAGAAAACAACTACTAAATTTGCACTAATGAAACATGCATAAAATAGAAAACAACTACTAAATTTGAAAGACAGAAATTAAAAGTAGACAAACAAACACGAAATTTGGTCAGGTAGAGGAACTCCACTCCCCTACTAGTCTTCTTCATCCTTACTGCATCCTCTTCTTTTTCAACATCAAATTTGTCTTCTGGAAATTTTTGTAAAGACGGAAATGGGCAAGAGAAATTTCGCACGAGGGATTTGCGAATCACGACGTCTCTCTCTTTAGCATTGCTCAAGTAGGCCTACTGTCGTCGCTTAATAGCTGCTACTACTCCTACAATGGAGCTGAGCTGCTGCAACAAGCTTGCCTGAGTAGTAGAGACTTCCTTGAGCGCAAAAACGATATTTCCTCCTCACTTGCTGTGATCGACGACCTTTAACCTTTCAATTGCCACCTCGTTGATCACTCCCTTGTCCTTTAGCGTTTGGTCTGTGTCTTCCTGTGACACTCCCCATTTAACTTCTCGAGGCATGACGGCTCTTGACATTTATTCCCAAGATGCCCCCCCCCCCCCCCCCCCCCCCCCCCCCCCCCCCCATGTTCGACCTTGCCATTTATTCCCAAGGCTTAGCACCACTACTTCGCAAGCACCACTCCACTTTAGTCCTTCAAGCCTAACTCCTCGAGTCGCATTGGCCCTTGACATTTATCCCCAAGGCCTCAATACTCCTCTACAGAAACTTGATGTTTGGCCTTGCCATTTATTCCTAAGACCTGAACTGCGCACCGGTCCTTGCCGTTTATCCCCAAGGTACCAATGACTTCCCAACGTATTGGTCCTTGACATTTATCCCCAAGACCCCAATACTCATTTACAGAAATTTGACGTTCGGCCTTGTCATTTATTCCCAAGGCAACTACTCAAGGCTTTGAACCTCCAAGCGATTTAGATGCATTTTCAGACCAGACCACCCATAGTTTAACAGACTGCCAACCCGTCCCTTCACCCTTCACCCTTCACCACTTCACTAGCCCTCCCAAGGCCACCTACAAGTATATTTCCCACATTCCAATTCCCTGCACAGTTCACAAGCATGCTTTTCTTTGCAATAAACAGGTCACCACACAACAGCTCACAACTAAAACAATATAAACTAATTATCAGTTTAACAACGCGAGCATTTCATTTACAACATGTTTGCAAAACGTCATGAGCCAGTTACTTTTAACCACAATAATTCAGAATTTACTAGTCACCTCCAACAAAAAGAATAGAAAGCATGTTTCCTCATAAGTGTTCAATAATAGAAAGACGGCAACAAAATCACTAGAAGTTCACACATCAAAACTAACAATCCCTACATGCTCAATTAAATTATTTTAGCTAAAAATCAGCATCAAAACCATTCCGTTAACGCTAAATAATGCACGCACTCGCCCCCTGGTGCTACTTACACAACCACGTCCTTAAGTTTGCGTCGAACTCACACCTACGCACAAAATAGAAAAAAAAACAGCAATATAAATATACTGTTCAGCCTTCGAAAACAACTCTAAGAGGGTTCAACGGGTCTCATTACCGCAAAACGACTTCGTGTAGGTGTGGGTAAATTAGATCTAGCTTGCAAAGGGGTGGGTAGCGTAAATCGGGCTTCGAACGAATGAAGTTAATCACCGGACACCACCCAAAACACTGATGTCCACGTTTTTACAGCAGCGAAAAACGCCCAAAATGACCTCCAACGGCTTCGATTTGATGTCCGTTACTACAAAACAATTTCGCTTAGGTGTGGGTATTCCAAATCGATTTCGTTTAGGTGTGGGTAATCCAAATCTAACTTCGAACAAGGGTGGGTCAAAGAAAATTACCGGGCTTCCCGGATCTAAGCTATTCGAGTCGTTGGAGTTTGTCGGATCGAGGGAAAACACCGTGAACAACCACCACGCGCCGCCCCGCCGCACCTGTTGCTGCCCGAGACCACGCGCCGCCGCCTGTTGCTGCCCGACGCCCGCACCAGCTGCTGCACGACGCCCGACGCTGCTGCTGCCGTGCTGCTGTCCCGACACCGCACCTGCTGCTCCGATGCCGCCGCTGTTCGTCGCGTCGCCTGAACGGAGCTACTCGCCGGAGAAGAAGAACCCGAGTGGGGGTGGCCGGCGGCTTCAACAAGAGAGGGAAAGGGAGGAAGAAGAAGAGGAAAAGGACAAGGGCTAGGGTTTTCTTTTTGTTTTAAACCTTTAACTCCTTTGGGCTTGGGTTCTTTTCCTTTTGTTTAAGGCCCACTTACCCAACCCCTCCTTGTTAAAACAAGCCAATAATATAATTTCGTAATTGGCCCAATGGCCCAAAACAAGTGTCACATAGCGGAATCTGTACTAAACCATAATTTGATAAATAACTAGGCGCTACTAACTCACCACTAATTCTGTAGCAATACACAATAGTCGAGATGCCACACTTAAATTAAATAAAGATAACTGATGAATCAAACAAAATAAAATGAAATAAATAAATAAAAAATCTATTTTGTTATAAAAATTTCTCGGAACTCGAGGCAAGCTAACCTGAGTAACGCGGGGCGTTACAGAAGGGGCACAGCTGCTGGTTCAGCAATCTCTCCTCCGTTTTGTTCCTCAACAACTGGGTTGGGGAGCCTTGGTGGTCGATCTATTTGGTTAGTTTCCACTTGCTGATGACGTTGTTCTCTCCTTCTCTAGTGGAATGTGCGAGCAATTTCGTTATCAAGCAAATACTCTAACCCTTGCAAATCGTCCTTCACCTTCAAAGTTCACCAATATAGTAGTCAAAGATCTAGCATAAAATTCCTTAAAACAAAATACAAAGTGTACAGCAATTTAGTCTCCGGCAACGACGCCAAAAACTTGTTGTCCCTCAGATTATGCTACCAATTTTTATATGTGCAAGTGCACACAATCGTCGCAGCAAGTAATAAAAAGTTCGAATACACAGAGATTAAATGCCTAAACACCCAATATTCACTTAAGAAATCAATGAAATAAACTAAGAAGTTTTTTTTTTCTGAATAATAGCTAAACTGTATCAAAATAAAAGCTATTTAAATATTTACCTTATATCAGTCACAAGTAAAGTTTTTGCTAGAGTTAACAAACATCCACGATCGCTAAGTAAGTTCTTACGAAAATAAGGGCGCAAGGGGGAGAGGATGTCGACTCTTTCTGGGCCACCTTAATTATGGTGCAACATTAATGGAATAAATACAGTGGTCAAATAGACAAGATGTTCTTCCAAACACCCCAGATTTTCTACCATTAAAGTCCATAGACAAACAGCATATAAGCACAGTTTTCATGACCAAGCCAGACGATGCTTATCCCTAAGTCACCACACTCTAAACTCAAGTAGACTCTAGCTCGAGATGAAGTTTCTCGCTCCTTAATACATTTTTCCAAAAGTTATCAAAGAGGTATTTCAACATGGTGATCAAGCACATCAAAAATAGAGTGATAAAACAACTTCAACTCAAAACATACTATCATTAATGCAAAACAATAAGGTTACAACCCAGAGAATGAGTTTACAACATCTCCCTCTTACACAAGTTGATTAGCTAGACAACGTCATAAGGAGATTCAGAAATGTAGGAATAAAAACAATACAAAGATGCTAAAAATGAAGAGAAGGAGCTGAAGATCAGCTCCCAATAGGAGTTCTCGGCCTCTTCTTAGCTACTGATGTCTGTCTTCTTCTTCTGTTGACTTTCTTTAATGGTTTGAGAGGTTTTCTTGGAGTGAGGGTTGATTTCTTCACGAAATGAACAAGGGAATTGTCTTGGTATCTGTGGAGGCTTCTCCTCTTGTTTGCATTTATACCCCTTTCGATTTTAGGGCAATAAAACACGCCCTGTGGGACCCAGCTTTCACTCTCAAGTGAAACCTCCAATTACTGTGGTAAATACCATTGAGAAGTCTTTTCACTACTAGCTTGCTGCTTTTTGTCTCTTTCTAGAACTGATGTTGTAGCATCATCAAAACTGCAACAAAATGCATCAAAATCAGACCATTTAAACGAGTGTTAATATTAAACTCTCAGCCATATGAGAACATTGATTTATCTTCTAAATTAGGCATACTCATTTAATATTTGGGGCTAGATAAGACTATCTTTAGCTATTTTATGTAACTTTTAGGCACCATTAACTCTCTTTAGGAGAGTTATCAACTTCACAGACTTAAACAAGGCTCGCCCTAAGGATTCTTTTCCCTTACCTCGGATAGATCAACTGGTCGATGCTATAGTTGGACATGAAAGTTTGAGTTTCATGGATGCCTACTCTGGATACAATCAAATTAAGATGCACCTGCCAGACCAGGAGAAGACCTCTTTCGTCACAAGCCGATGCTTATATTGCTACACAGTAATGCCATTCAGTGAAAGAACGCTAGTGCTACTTATCAACAAATGGTAAATCAGATGTTTGCAACATTGATTGGCAAAAATATAGAGGTCTACGTGGATGATATGTTGGTGAAAAGCCGAAAAGGCAATCAACATGAAGCAGACTTGACAGAGGCATTAGAGATCTTGAGGAAATATAAGATGAAGTTGAATCCCAACAAGTGCACGTTTGGAGTGACCTCAGGAAAATTTTTTGGGTTCCTAGTGCACCAACGAAGAATCTAAGCCAACCCTGATAAAATCAGAGTTGTGGTGGAGATGGACCCACCCAGAAATTTAATGCAATTATAGGGACTCAACGGAAGAATAGCAGCACTCAACAGATTTGTGAGTCGTTCAACCGACAAGTGTCTACCATTCTTCAAAGTCCTAAGGAAAAAGGGAAAGTTTGAATGGACGAAAGAGTGCGAGGTTGCCTTCAAGGAGCTAAAGCAATACATAGGAACGACCCCACTCCTCTCAAAACTGATCACTGGTGACAAGCTCTACTTATACCTAGCTGTATCAAACACTGCGGTAAGTTCAACATTGGTAAAAGAAGAGGATGGACGACAGTCTCCAATGTACTACACGAGTAAAGCAATGGTGGATGCAAAAATTAGATACCCATTGGTTGAGGTGCCTCGATCCATGAATCCGTGTGATCTAGTAACGACGGATAGATGGCTCAACAAGAAGGTTCCAGAAGGCAAGACTTCTATAAATGGAACCACTAGCTGAACCCTAGAGGTAAGCAAGGAAAACCCTAGTTACTTCACTCAATAATTCTCCCATCGCTGACTTTAGCATCAGAGTCAGTGTGACTGAAGTTACAGCGGTATAGGGTTGTTCGGTTTTGCAGGTATCCGGTCCCGTGTTCATCGAGTTGGGTACATATTTGGTGAGAACCGAGGAGGCCAAATTTCCAGCATCAACAGAACTGCTTCTTTACCCACGTTTACAAAACATCAGCAGAAGTGTAGCTTTGCTAACGTTTCATAAACGTCTAAAGAATTGGCCTTTTGTTGATGTTTGTAAAATGTCGGCAGAAGTTTCGTTTTGCCAACATTTTATTATAAAACATCGACCACGAATAGTATTTCCAACATTCACATAACATTGGAAGAACATATTTTTAGCAACATTTTTTCAAAAAACGTCGACAATATTTATTATTATTTTTTTAATAAAATGCACTAATTTGAATCCCAACATTCCTGGGAGATACAAATAAAATACTCTCACCTAAGGTCAAGTATCAAATAATATATATAACCAAGAAATCAAATAATATCAAATATCAAAATAGCTCTACAAAAGTTCTTACACCTTCACTGTGTTTCAAAAGCTACATAAATACAAATAGACCTAGTTAGATGATTCATGTCTTTCAAAAGCTACATTTTGGGTGGTACATGATATAGAGTACCCCAAATTAAAAGAATCTGAAAACTATAGCTTATATCAACACAAAGTTCTTATAAGCCAACTCAATATATGTGACAATTAAAGCTTCATGAAACCACTCAAAATGATCACTTAACCTAATGCTTATAAGCCAAAATAAAAGGTAACATAACTCACCTAGACATCAACATATTACAACTAAAAACAAATTTCTCACAAAAACGTAACCAAAAACATAAGTCATAAATAATTACAATGTTTAATAGATGCTACGATAAGTCACAAACCCCCTTCCCCTAAAGTCATTTCATAATTAAAAAAACATGCATTATTTGATGGTTGCAATTCCAAACATTAGTAATACACAAACTCAAGCATATAATTCCAAAATGCCAGGGTCAATGTCAAGCTAAAATCTTTCAATTGGAACCCCCTTCCCCAACCGAACCCTCACAATCTCGATCTTAACACTAAACCATAAGTCAATATCATATAACACACTCGCTAATGAAACGTAGGAATATATATTTAGTGGGCAATTCTCGTACGTTTGAATTTATCAATCCGACCTTATTTATAAAACATTGAAAGAAATCCAATATTTACCGGCAGTTTTTAGAAAACGTCGGCAACTGTAGATATTTCTTGATGCTTTTTAGAAACGTCGGTGGAACTTATAGTTTTTTCAACGATTTTGTTTTTGTCCGAGAAAATACCTTCTCCCGACAACTTCTTAAACGTCAAGAAAAAATTCGTTAGAAAAACAATAAATTCTTAGAATGGTTTCTTAAAATTGAGAAATGATAAATAGAAAAAGTTACCAAACAGTTATGTTTCATATAAATTAGAAGCCATAAATAATAACGCTTCTAAATAAGAAAGGAAACATTATTAAATGGGGGCTCAATGTCAAAATCAATTTATGTGGATGGACGTTATACGCGGTGGAGACATATTTCTTGTCGTCTCCCATAGGATGCATCATTTATTCATATAACTTCATTTGTCGACGGATAAAATTAAATTTCATTTTAGGGTAAGTGCAAAAAAAATTTAAAAAAAAAACCAATGACGGAGGAATAAGATGAATTTAATATATGAATTTAGTACGTGTAAAAAAAATCTCATTAATCTTTACAATAACCTACAAAATAACAAAAATGAACTGAACATAGCGCAACTAGTTTAGACATTTATATCCTACCCACCCACCGATCGTGAGTTCGAACTCTCACCTCCACATGTACTAAAAACCAAAAAGGATTGAGAGCTTTCAAGTCATATAAATGTAGTTTTGTGAAGCAATTTTGATATCGAAGTTAATAAGTAATAATAAAAGGGGAGAAACAAATGAGTTACCATAATGGACTAACAAAAAAAATTGTGTTGTGTTGTTTCTTGCTTTTCAAAAAATAATAATAAATAACAGTGATTAGTATAGATTTCTGGTTTCTTGTTTTCTAATCTTTTAAATAAATAGAAAAAAAAGTGAATTTTTATATTAAACTAAAATTTAATTAAATATTCAAATTCCTATATTATATTTATTTTTTAATATTTATTCTGCATTTTATACATCAAGAATGATAAAATAATGTTATTATTTATGTATTGGAAAAGACTGAAACGAAATAAAAAATAAAAAATTTTATTTTGTTGTTTCCAAACTTCTTACACAATTTTTGAAATATGGATAGAAATAGTCTTGCCATCTGGAGGATTAAGAAATGTCTAACCGACAAGGTTTGTCACCATTTTGGCTTGATACCATATTAATATTCATGGGTTCTATCTCAAAACCAATTGATAATGAGAGGAGTAGCACATGTCTATTATAAACCTATGTAATGTCCATTTTCTTTTTAACGTGAGATCCTTAACACATTCCACCTTACACTGACTTGAGCATCGAAGTATTTGTTTCTCTTCTACAGATCTTTTGTCGTGAAGTGACACTCAAGCTCTTCCTAGTCAACCTACCTTGATCAGGTTGATCTTGACTTATTTTTGTTGGAAAAATATTTCTTAAAAATAGAAATGAGAACTAACGATAATAGTTACTTAGAAACAAGAATCAAGAAATGGAAACGTGAGCAAACGACGCTTCTTTTTCAGATTATAGCCAATTTTTGTTTGTTAAAATCTTCATCCACCCATTAAAACCTACTATATTTTATTGTTTGAAAAGGAAAAAATCGTAAAATCGTAAAATATCTTTTACACCTTTTACCATTTCCTAACGATTAAAATAAAACAAAAGCTCTCTCCGTATACATCTTGTTTTCACGCAGGAAAAATATAAATGAAAAATATATATAGAAAATTAGAAACAATATAATGAAAAATATATATAGAAAATTAGAAACAATATACATAGCATAATAAGTACCACCAAAATATATATATGAACATCAAAACAATATACCTAACAAAAATGAAATATATCTTTTTCTATTTATAAAACATAACGCTCAGAATTCACATCAATTTTTATACTTTACCTCTTCATCAGCTAAAATTAATATTTGTATTCGCAAATCTTGATTTTGACCTACTTCAATGTTTCCCCTACGAAAAACAAATACTTTTAATTTCCACTCCTTTTGGAAATGTATGAGTTCTTTGATAAAAAAAAAAAGGATTTTCGTAGACATTTTGGGAGAAAGAATATATGAGTTTTTAATTTACACTCTTTCCTTTTATATATGGTTTGTAAAGGAAGAATATTCATACCTCTTCATCAGCGGACGCACTGCTTCTATAAATGGTTTGTACAGGAAGAACAGCCATACCTCTTGAACGTATTGCTTCTCTAAACAGACACCTCATTAAAATAATAGCATCCCGTAGAAGAGGTACATGGAAGAATATATAATATAGATGAATGGTAAACTTGGTATATCTTAAAAAGTTGGAGCAAAATGGAGAGGTAAAGATTCTCCTCCATAGCTTCTTTTAGATATAGTATAGATATAGATATACAATTTATATAATACTTGTAGCACTAACAATAATTATGGAAGCATATCAACTATATTAACGATGTACCTAATATATGTACTTTATACACTATCCATAATGACGTCTTCAATCATTATTTATTTGAAAAAATTAATGATTATGTACCACAAGAGTCATTTGTGTTTGCTCACACGAGATTTCAAAAAAAATTTAATTCAAGAAAAAAACTTTGATTTACGATCTCTAATTTAATCTTCTAATATTTCACTTGAATGTAAAGTAATCAACACGAGGGATGACAAGCTTGTTCTCGAGATTGAATCTTCAAATTTTTGTTCGTTTAAGGTTTTAAAGCCACAAGCTTCTAGTTAAATTGAGGTCTTCAAAGTCTTTGACTCTTAACAAGGTCTTTGAAGTTTTCGACAAAAAATAATGTAAAAAACTTTTAAAATTCATTAGTTTAATATAAATCAAGCTTACACAAAATTAAGTTTGATTAATACACCTGACTCAACCATTTAAATAGCTTCGGCAAAACTTACAAAGTTCGAAAAGAAGGAAAAAAAAAACCAGCTCTTTGTCATTTTATTTTTGATTAATTGGCATGAAAAATGTGTCAAATAAAAAAGTTAATCAAAATGTTAAACTAAATTCATATTTTAATTAATTTGACACGAGTCAAAACCATAAATAAATATCATATATTTTGATTCCAAATTATGTTTTTTCAAGGTTTACTCATGTGCATAAATCTCAAAAAGAGTACATTTATTGAATGATAAATTTTAACCAACCATGAACTGCCACGTATTCTTCTGTGACCATTTGATCATATAAGCTAGCTGGATCAAATTGCATTATATGATAACTAGGCCAGATCAAATAAGCCCAGAAATCTAGCAATTTGGCTTGAACCCAAATTAGTCTAGGAGTCATTATATTGAATCAATAAGTGACTTAATTAAATGGGAAATCCTTAGGAATGACTACGCATACTGTAACCGTTAAGAAAAATGGCCAAAGTTTTCCTAAATTGCATGTCATGGCCAAATTTGATTTCTTAAAATTTGGGGAGGTGTATAATTCCTTATTTATCCTTCCACACCTTTCATGCCCATATTGTCGTTGCAACCTTTCTCCATTTTATCCATCGACGTTTTAGGCCTCCCACATTCGACAGATCACATGTTCAAACGAAATCTCTAAAATCTCTCCCTACCACCTTAACTACAAAATCTCCATAGTTCCTAGGATCTTTCCACAAAATTTAAACCACCAAATCTACCTATATCATTCAAATTAGTTTGAAATATTATTAATTTCTTGTTAACAAACATAACTAATTAGTTTGAAGATTCCATTGCAAAGCAACCTTATGGTTTCTCTATAATATTATTACACAAGGTTCCATTAATCCCCACCCATTTTCCTGTTACATTTTTTCAGAAATTAAACCAATCAACGCGGGAACACTATGCGATCATTCTTAGCCACAATTTTACATGATGGAAGTTGGAAGGAGCACGACAATTATCAAGTGTTCAGTACCAGGTACGTTTCAATTCCATTTGATTCCACCCTACAACAACTCAGTGAATGTATCTCTAGAGATCTTCATTTTCCAGAAGGAAAAAAGATTACACGACTTTCACTGTTCAGAAATGGTGGTGGTAAATCGATAATTATGAGGCTATTAGTAGATAGGACGCAGTGTAGGCCATATCCTTGTTGTCGGATGTCATGTACAGTGACTACTGCATAGTCATAGATACTGACCCTGTACATAATACCATATACGGGGTTAGTGAAAGTTCAGACGCCGCCCAAAATACAATTTACCTTAGGGGGAAGAAATTTACTTTTATGGACCCTATTATTCTTGATTGTACTCCCTCTGATTTCGTGTTGGAAGGAGTTAGTGTTTGGGAGTGAGTTTTTGGAAGGGATTTTGTTGCAATTATGGAGTGAGGTAAGGAAATTTGGGGAGGGGGTATTAATTTTATGCGAAGAGTTTTGGTGAGGGTTTATAGTGGTACATCGTTTATTGCAATTTTGGGATATTTGCGATGGTATCTTGAGGGGGTATTAATTTTCGAAGAAAGAGTTAGGACTCACGGAAGAAGGAAATTTTCGAAGAAGAAGTGAGGTGGATTTTTCCAGTGAAGACAGTGAGGTAGTATCCCTTAAAAGTCGTTTGAGATATTCAAGAGATTTTGACTAGGTTTCCTTCTTCCATAATGGATTCTGACACGGTACTAATTCTCATCCTCTGTAATGCAACTACTACCTCCATACTTTTAAAAATAGCACTTTCGAATTTCAATATTATTTTTTATTCATGTTCCACTTTTCTAAATTGATTTTACGTTTTTTTAATCCATTTTACATTTTGATTTAATCTTAATATTTTTTGATTTCAAAGTATGCATTCAACAGATTTTATCTTATAAATTTTGAAATTTCTAAATCTATATGTTATTTAAAATTTTTGAACTTTATAATTTCCATTCACTATCTTGTTTCCTAAAATTTAGGTGCACTAAAGGTTTGTTGAAGGGTAGTTTCGTCGCAAATTTATAGAGGTAATGACATGACAAATTTACCTATTTTGATGGAAGGGTAAATTTGTCCACATAAAATCTCGTAGTTGAGCTCTAACTGCCCTTGCCCTTTAGCTATTTTCCTGGTATCTGATTCTTTTGGCCATTTTTCAAATTCAACTATTTAATTTAGCTATTCCTCTAGTTTTTTATTTTTTTATTTTTTGTTGAAAAAGAAGCAGTTGTATTAAAGCCACATGGGCAGAATTTGAAGGGGTGTCCCCTTGAATAATATGTAGAGGCTAAAGAGGAAAGTTGTTTTGCCAACACCACGTGTCTATTGGAGATGAAATTCTCCATTTTACAAGACTGTGGGCTAGGAAATTACATTGACGACGGGGATAATGAAAAGAGATGAAATCAAAATTTGGAGCTAGGGCTTGTATCTCCATCAACCAGCTACCCTCTTCCCCCATGGTTCGTAAATCTCCTTGGATTAAACGGATTGCCATCAAAGAATCCGACTCCACTTCAATGCATGGGTAAGCCGATGAAGCAGCAAATCTCAAGCCTTCCAATATTTCACGAATTTCAACAAATAGAGGCGACAACTTGTAAGGGAGACACGTTGATTTTGCGGCAACGAGAGTACCGGAAGAATCTCGGATGATACATCCGAGACTTATTGAATCACTCCTACAAGCAGCATTTGTATTTAATTTTAGAGATAGATTTGATGGAGGACTCCATTGATGAGCAATCGAAGAAGACGTCTGATTTCGAGGTACGAGATTATGCATTTGAGCCTGCCAAAAATTGTGCAGATAAGCATTTATCCATTCACTCTTAATTTCAGGAGGGGATGTTTGATTTCCACGAGTTGCAGAGTTTCGGTCGTTCCATATAGCCAAACAGGTAATTGCTACAACATTCATTTCATTTGGATTAAGATGATCTAATATGTACCTCCAAAAATCCAAGAACTTGTGATTGAAGTCTGCAGGAAATCGAGATAGAGAGGGGTAGAGAATCTGCCAAATTTTTTGCACTCGCTTACAATGGTAGAAAGAATGGGTGGTAGTTTCGCATGAAGCTCTGCAGAGTTTGCAAACAGGTAAAGCATCGATTCCTCTCTTGTGCAAATTGTAGGCTGTTGGAATGTGTTCATGAGCAGCTCTCCATATAAAAATCTTTATTTTTGAAGGAACAGAGAGGTTCCAAATAGATTTCTAATGTGCACCTTGAAAATCATGACTAGTTGATGCTACATTACATTTTATATGCATGTAAAGCTTGTATCCACTTTTTACATTGTAGGAACCTCTTTTATCATAATGTCAAAGCCACAAATCCTACAAATTACATAAGCTTATAGGCATAGCTAGAATCAATTCTTTGTCTTCATCATAAAAGAAGTTTGAAACCAATTTTTTATCCCATTCTCCACTTTGGGTAATAAAATTGGCCACTTTAGTATCTTCAGCCTCATGATTAACCATTATACTTGTGAAAGAATTTGGTCTTGGGAATCCAAGGATCCGAGAAAACCTTAACGTTAGAACCATTCTCAACTCAAGCCTCAGACCTTCAGCAAGAAGATCTCGACCCCATATGAATCCTTTCCACAAAAAGAAGAAGATGTGGAAGTTGTAGCCTGTAGTGGAGATGAGTCATTGAAATATTTTGATTTCAAGACTTTTGCAACTAAAAGATTTGGTCATTGGAGAACTCGCCAAACTTGTTTGACCACTAAAAGTTGGTTAAAACCTTCTAGATCCCAAAAATTTAGGCCTCCATGCTCTTTAGGAAAACACATTTTATCCCATTTCATCCAGTGAAGTTTCTTAGTATCATCTGTTGTGCCCCACAAAAAACATGCAAAACATCTGAGCAATCTCATCACAAAAGCCTTTAGGGAGCTTAAAAACACTCATACCATATGAGGGAATAACATGGCCAATGCTTTTAATTAGAATCTCTTTGCCTCCAATAGAGAAGAAAGAGCGTTTCCAGCCTTGCATTACTTTCCAAATTTAATCCTTCAGATAAGACCAATCCAAACCTTTCCTTCGAGTAAAATAAGATGGCAACCCAAGATAATGCCCAAACTGCTTCACCAAATTGACATTAAGAATAGTTTGAAGATAATGTTGCCTATCCGGGTGGACATTTGGTGAAAAGATAAGGGCAAAATTTGAGAAATTTATGCATTTCCCCGTTTCTTTACCATATGTATTCAACAGATTCTTGAGTGTTAAGCATTCAGACTCCAAAGATCTCAGAAATATAAGACTATCATAAGCAAATAATAAATGAGAAATAGATGGGCCACCTTCCTTAAATTTTATACCTGTGAGGTGACCTTCATTGGTAGCATAGTTGATCAGTGAATAGGTAAGGTAAAAGAGGATCACCTTGTCGAATACCACGAAAGGGGAAGAAGGAACCTCTTGGAGAGCCATTTAAAAGGATAGAAAACCTTACTGTAGATATGCAACGAATGAGGGTACTTATCCACCTATCATCAAAACCCATCTTCCTCATTATACATTCAATATAAACTCATTCTACACGATTGAAAGCTTTACTCAAATCAAGCTTTAGAGCAGCCATTCCAGTGAGTCCCGATTTGCAATTGCTAGCTAATAGTGTGAAGGCATTCGTGGCCTATAATAATATTATCCGTGATAGCCCGAAGAGGAACAAAAGTAGACTGTGCTTCAGATATTACTAGACCAATCACATTCTTAAGCCGATTAGCAATTGATTTAGATATAATCTTATAGGAGTCATTCCACAGACTAATAGGGCGAAAATCAGAGACCAACCTCGGTTGCTTGACCTTTGGAATGAGAGCAATATAGGTAGAATTCTAGTATTGGATATCATCTCCATTATTCAGAGTGTTAAGACAAGCTTCCATGGTTTTTGGCCCTACCACATGCTAATAAGACTGATAAAAAGTGTTGGAAATCTGTCTAGACTAGGACCGTTGTTGGAAACATCTGTTTTACAACCTTCTCTAATTCCTCCTGATTATAGGGTGACAATAGCTGCGCATTTAATTCCGGCGGAATCCATGTGGGAATATGGTTTGTGATTTCAGCAATATCCAAAGGAGAAGGAGATGAGGAGGTGAATATAGCTTGGAAATAGGCAACGAAAGTATTCTCAATCTCATCCAATTCTTCTGTCCAGTCACCATTTTTGTTCTCAATGCCAACTATGGTGTTACAAGATTTTTTCATGGTGGCTCTTTTGTGGAACCATTTAGAATTAGAATCGCCCCATTTAAGTCAATCTTCCCGAGAGCGCTGCTTCCAATAAATCTCTTCCGTCTCCAAAAGGCCAGCTAAATCATTTTCAAGAGCGTGGATAATAGTGAAATCAAGCGGTAGAGGCTGATTACAGGCCTCCATGATGTTAACCTTTTGGATTTTAATTTGTTTGAAGAGTCCTCGAATATTTGATTGACCCCAATTTCAAAGAGTGGAGGAAGAGGCATGGATACTGTCAGGTAAGAGTAATTATGTGCTGAAGTGGACCAATTCCCTTGCTTAGAAAGAATCTGGATTACGAACCCCATATTCTTCAAATCTAAAAAGTTTTATAGACCTTTGAATTCGATGAATGGGTTTGGCATAGAGGGTCAATGCAACTGCACAGTGATCCGATTTCGACCAAGGGAGATGAGTAATAGAGGCATCCGAAAAAGCAGAAATGAAAGAGTTGTTGCACAAATAGCGGTCTAAGCATTTCCAAAGCTGGTCCCTTACAAATCTCTTGTTGCACCATGTAAACCTTCCTCCTTTGTAATTCATATGTGTGACTAAGCAAAAATCCATTGTGTTCCTGAAAGCCGTAATTTGTGAAGTGTCATAAGAGGACGTATAGGAGGCCTCATAGTTCGAGAGAATAGCATTCATATCTCTTTCTATAAGCCACAAGGAGTCATCAAAATTGTAAATATGTCTTACGAGCTCCCAAGTCATATGGCATTTATGCGCTTCGGGGTGACCATAAAAACCTGTAAATCGCCATGATTTGTTATCAAATAAAATGGAGCAATCAATATGATTATGAGAGTAGGGTCGAATAGAAACTTCACTATTGTCCTTCGAAAGAAGACAAAGACACACACTTAGACCAACACTGCAAACTGTAAAACAACCATACAAAGAGAGTGTATTTTTTAATTTATTGGTTAAATGCTCATTACATTTGGTTTCCATAAGAAAAATAATAGAGGGATTTTCATGATATAAAAAAGTCACTTAGGACACGGAATATTCGAGGGTCCCCCAACCCTCAAACATTCCAACATAAGATCTTCATGGCTATCGGCGAGGTTGCGGGCTTCCGCTAGCAAAATCATTGTAGCTTGAGACTTCTGTTTCTTGGAGGAAGGGAGAGATTGAGGTGATGCCTTCCGTTTTGGGCTTTTGATGACTAAATTCTGAGCTTGTTCAACTTTAGTAGATGGGCTAGATCTCGCTTTTTGCTTCCATTTCCTTAAATTGCCCTAAAAACTTGGGCTTAAATCCATCTTAGTGGTCGACATAATGGGCGAAGATGGCATTAAAGTTGAGGTATGAATTATGGGAGGAGCCATATTTGAAATCAGCCCCAATTTAATACCTTACTGTCTATCAGTTATGATTTCCTGATTTTTAGTAGATTGGTCTGACTTTTTCAATGCAGTCATAAATGCCTCAGGGAAGTAAATATTCCCGACTTGGTAACAGCCCCAACTTTTGGAATGTCTGTTACAGTTGGCATCGACGGAGGAGCTGTCGGCGCTTCCGCCGGAGATGCATTTTCAGGAAGGCTGCCAACACCATTAGGTACTGCCAAGGCAGAAAACGAGCTACTTCCAGAACTATCCTTAAGGACCACCATATTCTGCTTCATTGGAGCTATAAGATTTTTAAAGTATCCTTGAAACCAAAGCCATGGACTATATTGGTGCTTTGTCTGAAGAGTATTGTGCGCTGTATCAGAAAAATAGTCATTGCAATATTTAAGAATATGATCAATCTTACCACAGTGATAACAGAAATTAGGGAGGCGTTCATATTGGACCATCTAGGAGCATCTAGATTTAATTTTATCCCTCGTCTCAAATGCTTAGAGATGTCCAACAACACGAACTCACAAAATAGAGCCTCCTAAAGAACGCAAATCATCACAGTCAGTCTCTTCAAATCCACCCAGTGCATTGCCAAGATGGATTGTCATTGATTTTGTCGCACAGCCTAGAGGCAGATAAAAAAACGAATCCAGATGGGCAGCCTTGTGAAATCCAGCTCCGATGGACGGATTAAAGCTGGTGGTTTAATAAGTACCACCACTGCCTTATCAAAGGTCCATGGACCCATTTTGTAAACCTTATTTCTGTCCACCACACGAACAAATATGAAAAGAAACAGGTTTTTGCCTATAGTTTCCACATCAAAAGTATTATCATCCAGTTTCCAAGCATTTCTCATTGTATTTTTCATAGCAATACAGGCGATGGAACGTTTGAGGAAGAGTTTACCTACCAGAAGAAGCTCAACTTTGGATCCAGATTCAACATAGGTTGAGGTATCCACATCAATAGCAATCTCCTCCTCCTCTAATGTAAATTTGAGATTTTTCCACTCCTCTAGTAAGTCTACTATTGACATTGTAGAGGAAGGAAAAGATGGGGAACATATCAGAACCTTGGGAATTCTGGTGGAACTGTCAAATACAGAGATAACTCTCATGCTAGAGAGAAGAGAGGAGGATCGATTTTTGTTTGTGCTGGACTTTTTAAGTGAGTGGTTGCGGTTTCACTTTGGAATAGTCAATGAGATTAGCTATTCCTCTAGTTGCCCCTAATTAAATTTGAATAAGTCTGAATCTACTAAAGAGAATTGAGTCTATGACCCAAATGCGGTCCAAGTCATGGGTTGGACTCAAACCTAGACCCATTAAAGCTTTTTAGGAAGAATTGGTCCCAGAGCCAAAGTCTAAGGGTTGGGTCTCACATCACTCAAACCTAGACCAACTTAAGCTCGTGAAAAACTCCATAAATAGAGAAGCTACGTTTATTTCAAGGATTAAGAATACAGAGAATTTAGAGAATGCTCCCAGCAAAATGAAGACTCTGAAAATAGACTCTAAAGACTTTGAAAACTAGAAAACGTGCAAACTTTGAAAATCTCTTAACACTTGGAAGACAAGTTGAAAACATTTGAAGGGTACAAGACTCAAAGACATCGATCGATATAATCCAAATAGGTCAATAAGTTTGGAAGACTACTCCAAAAAGATTGACAAGCCTAGAAGATCGTTCCATAGAGATTGGCAAACTCAATTTAGTAAGCACCCACAAGAAATTGAAAACTCTTTGAAAATTGAAGATTCTAAAACGACTTTAAAGACTATAAGGGTCGAAGACTTTGAAGATCTGAATAGTACTTCAAAGACAAGTTGAAAATATCTAAAGCGTACAAGACTCCAAGACATTGACCGATTTGATCCAAAGAGCTCAATAAGTTTGGAAGACCGCTTCAAAAAATAGACAAGACTAGAAGATTGTTACATATAGAAATTCACAAACTCGAATTTATCGATGACTCCCAGTGAATTGAAGACTCTCTGAAAATCAAAAACTCTAAAGACTTTGAAGGCTAGAAGACTTGAAAGATCGGAACACTTTGAAGACAAGTTGAAAACATCTCAAGTTTACAAACTCCAAGACATCAATTGATCTGATCCAAAAAGGTTGACAAGTTCGGAAGACCGCTCCAAAAAGATTTACAATATTAGAAGATCGTTTCAAAGAGATTGACAAACTTGATAGATCACTGATTAAAAAAAATTCTAAAAGAGTCAACAAGCCAAAAGGGCTGATCCAAAGAAATCAACAAGTCAAAAAGCCGATCCAAAAAATCAATGAGCCAAGATCTAAAGAAATCAAATATTTCAGCCCTCAAGTCAAGCTTATCAATATTCATGAGGTTTCATCTCATAATCAATTGGCAATGAGAAAAGTAGCCGACTTATATTATAAACTCTTGTTAGGTCCTTTATCTTTTCAACGTGGGATTCTTAACCAAGCTTATGTCCAAGAGAGAGAATAAACATTAAAGATTGTATACCTACCACACCAGAAAGATTGTGTACCTACTATACAAGAAATATACAAAATAAAGTTCAATTTCACAAAACAAATTTATCTGAAAAGCTGGTGTGAATGCTAAGGTCACTAGAAAATACACCTACTACCTTTCATAAGGTTGAAGTTTTGATCTCCAAACCACATTTGTTGAACCTAAAGAAGCATTTCAATTACCGTAAAATATTTTCAATCATTTATGTTCAAATGTAATTAACTTCCAAAACAATATATTAATTCCAAGTGTAAAAAAAATCTTAAATGATCAAAGGACCTTTTTAATCCTTAATTCTCATTAATATGGAATTATTTACATAACATAAAAAATAAGTAATAAAAATCTGGTAGATAAATCTTACTTTCTTTCTCCAAATCTAAAGTTGCATATTCAATTTTGTATTGTTGATGCAATTTTTGGAAACTCGGGTCGGGTCGAGCGAACCAAGTAACCCGGAGAATCGACCGTTGAACTTTTGGATAAGGATTTGATTTGGAAAGTTGGAGGAGCTTGGATCTACAATAAGAGAGAAAATAAGAGAATAAACACCGGTGTGGTGTCAGCGAACCACACTCCGATGCTTAAGTCAGTTGATGAGCTTTAAGCGTGGAAGAGAGAAAATGAGGAAATCTCGAGTGAACTGCTTGAAAGAGAATGACATACCTCTCTTGTATTTATAGGTTTTGATGGTAGTGTGAACAGGTGTTGAAAAAGTCAAAGAAGTTTGTCAAAGTCAACTGCCGCTCTATAATTGGCTCTATAATGAGACCAATAGATGCACAAAGAAAGTTGGTGGGTCGTTTGCGTCCAATATCTGCACTATGGTAGCGGCTTTGTTGGTGGTGGTCAAAGAAAGTGGTTGAAAAATGGGGTGCGACCTAATAGGCCGCACAAAATCGGAGCCCACTATCACTAGGCGTGGGCCCGCCCAACTTTCCCCCTTCCAGCCTTTTATTGTGCGGCTGGGAGGGGGTGCCGCTGGCATTGCATTGTGCATTGGGCTGATTTTTTCTTTAATGGGTTGGATTCTCTTGGGCCCAATTCCTTTCTCACTTTATGGGCTGTCAAGTCTCTTTTAATTCCTCCAACATTAAGCCCTCACTTCAAAGTTATGGTTTCCTAGCTTTGGAGTATGTTGTGTTCCTTCTTTTTTTCCCTTTTGTAGCCACCACTCATCTCCATCTCTTTATTTTGACTTCCATTTGCTCACTTTAGCTCATTCATCTACCGAAGTGAAGGGATGTGAATCCCGGAGCGAAAGCGGACCATCGTTTTTTATTTTTGAGAAACAAAACCAAAACTTACAAAAATGAAAACATAGGGGAAAAACTTGTTTTTCCTTACCTTTGAAGAACACTTCTTCAATTTGATTTCCTACGAACACCACCAGAGAATATTATTATTAATATTAATAATATATATATATCTAATAAATATATATATAATAATTAATTAATCATATTAATTAATTATTAATCTAATTAATAATTAATTAATACATACATATATATATATATCAAATAATTAGCACTCAATTATTTATCTCATAAATAAAATCATATTCTATAGCATTTCTCTCGTATAACCTATAGTTCTAATATACATCTTATGCACATTATTTTTAACCTATAGATTTAATATGAATCTTATTCATATTAATTTGATTTGAATCTCATTCAAATAATTTCTCTCATAATATATAGTTTTAATTTAGAATTTGTAGAACCAAAAAATTTGGGCCAATCATAAACGGCCACGTCATTATCTATTTTATTTAGGGATTAATTATATATTAACCCTAAATTAAAATTAAAGATAATTTGACAATTAAAATATGTAATTGGGTCATATGGGTATTGGGCTTGGAATCGATTTGGTTCACAATCTTGGCCCAAAACCCAATTTACCATGAAATAAAGTGGATTAATATTTAAATTTAAATAAATCCATTTAAAAGAATTGGGCTTGGCCCAAAAGTACCCAAGCCCGATGACCCACCAAAGCCTATGGAAACCTCTATAAATAGAGGAGACCTCATTCATTTTGGGGGTTCAGAATTTCAGAATTGAGAGAATTCACACCAAATTGAAGACTCTCTGAAGACTTGAAAATTCGAGGACCAACTTGAAGATTTTGAACACTTGAAGACTTGAAAACTTTCGAAGAACATATAACTTCGATCCAAATTCAAGAACAAGCATCTCAATCTTCACATCAAGTTCAAGAGAAAGAATCAGAGGATAAAGATTAGAGATTGAATCCACTATATAATCCATACAAACAATATAAAAGTTCAACTCCACGAAAGATAATTTCTCCGAAAATCTCGTGTGAACAAATTGGCACGCCCAGTGGGACAATCTCTACCTCTCATCTCTTTCCCAAGGCTCAAACTTCTCTCAAGAAAAAAGAAAGAAGAAACAATGACATCTAAGAAAACTTCTTCGAGCAATACCTCTTACACAGGACCGATCACCCGTAGCCGTTCAAAAGAAATCCGGTTAGGAGAAGATCAAACACCTCCAGCTGTTGCTAAGAAAATACTGCAGCACATGAAGAAACCTACTCAAGTTGGGGTCGTTATTAAGGAGAATCCTTTGTTCATCGAGTATGCTCCTTCCTTTGTTCAGTTGGAGAAAATTCCAGAAATCGATGTGATGTCTGTTATGATGGCCGATGCAAGCAGCACGAAAGAAAGGATGGTTGAAATGGAAAGGAAACTCGCTGCGCTGATGAAGACGGTGGAAGAAAGGGACTATGAAATCGCTTCCCTGAAGAATCAGATTGAAAATAAAGATGTTGCTGAGTCGAGTCAAACCCCTGCTCTCAAGATAAATGACAAGGGAAAGACTATCGCTCAAGAAAATCAATCGCAGTATTCCACTTCGATCGCTTCGCTGTCTGTTCAGCAGCTCCAAGATATGATCACGAACACGATCAGAGCGCAATACGGTGGACCTTCTCAAAGCTCCCTCTTGTATTCTAAACCATATACTAAGAGGATTAATGATCTAAGAATGCCTGCCGGATACCAACCTCCAAAGTTCCAGCCTTTTGATGGAAAGGGCAATCCCAAGCAACATATTGCCCACTTCGTCGAAACTTGTGAGAATGCTGGCACAAGAGGCGATCAAATGGTCAAGCAGTTTGTCCGAACGTTGAAGGGAAATGCCTTTGACTGGTATACTGATCTCGAACCTGAAACAATTGAGAGTTGGGAATAGCTTGAAAGAGAATTCTTGAATCGCTTTTACAGCACAAGGAGAACCGTCAGTATGATGGAGCTCACCAGTTGCAAACAAAGAAAAGGTGATTCGGTTGTTGAATATATCAACCGGTGGAGAGCTCTAAGTCTTGACTGCAAGGACAAACTCACGGAAGTATTTGCTGTGGAAATGTGCACTCAAGGCATGAATTGGGGACTTCTTTATATCCTTCAGGGGATAAAACCCCGCACATTTGAAGAACTAGCAACTCGTGCTCATGACATGGAGATAAGTATTGCTAGTAGAGATAATAAAGAGCCTCTAGTCTCAGATGTGAAGAAAGAGAAGAAGGAATGAAGAGCACAGAGAAGATCTCCAAGGGTTCTATGAAGGAATCTATGGTCGTTAACACGACTCCTCTCAAATTTTCCTCGAAAGGAAAAGAAAAAGAAAAGAAGATAGAAAAGCGACAAGATGGAAATGTAAGACGTCGCCCATCTCTGGAAGAATGACAAGAAAAGGTTTATCCTTTTCCAGATTCTGACCTTGCAAATATGTTAGAGCAACTACTAGAAAAGGGACTCATAGAACTTCCTGAATGCAAACGACCTGAACAAATGGGAAAAACAAATTATCCTAACTATTGTGTATATCATCGAGTCGTTAGTCATCCAATAGAAAAATGCTTCGTTTTAAAAGAACGAATCTTGAAGCTCGCTCGAGAAAAGAAGATTGAACTGGATCTTGATGAAGTGGCCAAAACAAATCATGTTGCGATAATCCCAAGTTCTGGCAGCCAGTCGTCCACAATCTCATTTCATGACGACGAAGTGATTTGGATCCAATTTAGGACCTTCGAACCTATGGCCATTTCATCCCAACATACGGCTCATAGGAAGAACTTTCAAGAAAAAGACGAATGTACAGAGGAGGGAGAAGGAGAATGGACTCTTGTAACTCGTCGGAAAAAGCAAAAACAGAATTGCTTCAAGAAAGAGTCTCGCCTATATCGAGACCAAAAAAGAGGAAGCAGAACTCAGAAGAAAAAGAGAAATAAAAGTTTGAGGAAACCTAAGCTGGTCGTGGAAGAGAACGAATATATTTCTCGACCTCAACAAGTGATAACTTTGGAAGATTTCTTTCCAGCGAGTTTCCTTAATGATAATCAAGAGGAAATCTTTGAAATAGTTTCTTGTCACACTATCACTATAACTGACAATGACAATGCATCTACAAGTTCAACAGAAGCAACGACAAAGTCAGAAAGTATGTCATCTTTCAATATAAGTGATTTGTTGTCGCTTCCTCGAGAGGTAAAAAATGCTCTTGTTAAGGCATTGAAAGATTGTGACATTCCGGTCTCTCAAGCAAACACATGTGCTTCATGTTGTACGTCCATTGGCTTCACAGATGAAGATCTATTGCTTGGGTCAAAACCCCATAACAGACCGTTATTTGTCTCAGGATATATTCGAGAACAGAAGGTCGACCGAATTCTTATTGATGATGGCTCAGCTGTCAATATAATGCCTAAGTCAACCATGAAGCAGCTAGGCATTTCGATGGAAGAGTTATCAAATAGTAAACTGGTAATCCAAGGTTTCAATCAAGGTGGTCAGCGAGCAATTGGCATGATCCATCTTGAACTCAGCATTGGGGACTTAAAGGCTTAACACTCTATTCCATGTCCTAGACTCCAGGACCACCTACAAGTTACTATTAGGGCGCCCTTGGATTCATGGAAATGGAGTAGTAACGTCCACACTGCATCAATGTTTCAAATTTTATCTAGATGGCATTAAGAAAATTGAAGCCAATACAAACCCGTTCTCAGAGGCTGAGTCTCATTTTGCAGATGCGAAGTTCTATATGAAGACTGAGGTCATAAGGGAAACTATACCGACAGAAATCCCCTTGATCAAGAGCTGTGATAAACTTAAGTCGTAACAACTGGAAGATTCTTCAGCAAAAAGATTAATCAAAGAAGTAAATACTTCTAATGTCCAAAAGAATGAAACAGCTACTAGCGCCACAAAGTTATGGGCTTCGAAGGTTGCGAAAAAGCCAAGTGCTCCTATCCTTCGCTATGTCCCTTTATCTCGGCGAAAAAAGGGTGAATCACCATTTACGGAATGCTCGGGAAATCAAAAGATCGGTGATGTAGAAATCTTGAAAGAGAACTTCACCACGCCTCTTACAAAGATAACAAAGCAAGAGGCTACAAAGTCCGAGGACGACCAGATAAAGGTGATCTTGCCTGAGAAGCGACGAAGGATGGATTTGACCCAAAAGCATATAAGCTTTTGGCAAAAGCATATAAGCTTTTGGCAAAAGCAGGTTATGATTTTACAACTCATACTGAGTTTAAAAGCCTAAGGATTTTCGATGAAATACCCAAACTTTCTTCAACCCAAAGGAAGTTGCAAAAAGAAGGGTTACGTCATACCTACCTCTAGAGCAGGCCTTGGATATAAATCACCAGAGCCTATTCGCATTACCAGGAAAGGAAAAGCAAAGGTCGCAGACACGAACCATATTACAGTAGAAGAAGCTGACGACCTTGAAAAAAATAAAGAAAGTGCTAACCAAAGGGTTTCTGCGTTAGATCGCATCAGACCGCCAGTTGCACGCTCTTTGATCTTCGAAAGATTAGGTGTCGGTACCGCAGAAGAAAAAGCTTCATATCCAGCTTCTAGTTCTACGCGCACTTCGGCTTTTCAGAGGTTAGGCACTGTTGGGTGTGTTGCCCTAAACTCGTAGTTTGTATTTTGTAAAAACATATATCTATTTAATAAAGTTTTATTCAATAAATTTGTTGTTGAATCATAGCTTTGCATTTTCCAAATTCTAATAAACTAAACATCCAAGGTTATTTTTCATATAATCGGGACAATATATATACTGGGTATATAGTTGATATACGGGGTATATATTTGATATACCCCTGATAAATGAATGGATAATGTTCTGTGAATAACCTAAAGGGTCTATTGTATATGGATAAGGCTGGGTACCTTATCCTGGCAACACTATGGATACGAGCCACTCTGTAAAGGTTACAGACGACTCGATCCAGGTCGTTCGTGTGGAGACATGCGAGTGAGGGTATCCTATAAAATGAGTTTGTATAAGACCGGACCGCGAAATAGGCAATCTTTAGGTGTAACACCGTTAACTAATAGATTGCCATTTCTTAGGATGACCAGGCAACTCATTCTCAATCCTGAGTGAGTTATGGACTCCTGCCCGTGAGGGCTCGTTCTTTGATCTGTATGGGTGAGAGTGGCCCGAGTCGCCGACTCAATATTCCTACCATTTTGGGGACGAGACCGACTGGGGAGTTGGGAACATAACTTCACAAGATGGAATTCACTCCTCCCCGACTTTAGGGGAGTAGATGATTACGCTTGTTTACATGCGTAAAAAGAAGGTTTTAGATGCTGTTTTTACAATGTTTCAGCTTTGTTTCGGATTTTTCTCGATCGTTTGAGTTCCAATTCATGCAAAATTCATATACTATGGTTTGTGGATGGCTTATATTGTATTTATGACATTTTAGGACCACTTGGGAGTGCAAATTAATCAAAAGAAGCGAAAAGACGAAAAAACACCTCAGGAGGCGCCAGGCGCCTGGGATGCCTGCAGAAAAACAGGTTTTCTTCCAACTTTGCCCTTAATGAAACGCGTCTTCCAATGCGTTTTGGTGGTTCCAACCGATGCATACGTGTAGAAAAAGTGTTCCACTATCAGTTTGAGCACGATTTGGTCAGTCAAAGGAGTTGGAAATGGGTGATTCACCATCGTTTTAGGACCTACCTAACCAATTCTGCACAGCTATAAATTCCAGCAACTTCTCCACCCAATTCATCAAGCCTTGCTTCCTTCTCTTGATCATTTTTAGTGTTTCTTTGTTGCTTTCTAAGTACTTTTGAGTTGCTTTCATTAGTTGCTTTTGGTTTTTAAATCTCGAGCACTTTACATTCCTTTATTGAGCTTTGTTTTGTTTCCATTTGTACTTAGTCATTTTCTACTTATTCAAATATATAAAAATCTAGCACTTTGCTTATCTTCTCTTTGCCTTTACTTTATTTTTAGTTAAGAGAGTTGTGTTTTTGGAGGAAAGAGCACGTGACACTCTCCCTTGCTTGAAAGAGAAGGGCGAAGCTCTCAATCCCGATAAAAACTCTCCGTTAGTTAACTCTTGTTTTTCACACATGCATTCCACATTCAACCATTTTACTTGCTGTATTTTCTTCAATATGTCTTTCTAAATTCCCGTCTCTAGCCCGGTTATGGATAGTTAGCCTTTTATGTCTAAAAAAGGGTTTGCTAAGAAGTAGTGTTCTTACTTTCCATTCATTGCTCAACATGTTTTCCCAAAAAGTTAGGATTTAGAGAAGGCCACTGTAAGTCTTAACAAGTCAATACTGAAAAGGTTGCTTATTTGCATTGTTGAGTGGTTAAACCGAGGAGAGGAGCGCCTTAGACATAAGGGTTCCGCTTAAGTAGCCTAGACATAGGACCTTAACCCGAGGTTGCGACTATTTCCATCCTAAAACTAAGATATATCTCATAATAGACATATTAGGGAATGTCTTAGGACTTTGAACTTGCTTAGACATAAGTAAAGTGAGAAGCGTAGTCGTTAGTTTCTAAAGTAAAATGCATATTATCCTTAGCATGTCCTTGATTCTTTGTTGGCTAACTTGAAGTAAATCGGGCTAGGTTTTATTATTATAAGTCCAAATCCCAAATCCAAACCATTATTTGTGACCACTTCCCATTTTACAAGAATCACTCTTTCCAACATTCACTATTCTTTAAAACTTTAGAGTTTGGAAATTATTTAGAAGTCCTTGAGGATCGATACTTGGATACTCCGTCCATTTTATATTACTCTGACAGGTGTGCGCTTGCATCTATATAATTGTTACCACGCTTAGCGCGTGCGTTCAGCATAAACGCCCAGTCAGTAGATGAGTGTTCCCTTAAATGCTGACTCCGGGACTTGAACAAGGGGCCCACCCTCTCATTGGCCGAGAGGGACTTCCGGTTATTGGTTGGACCATAACCGGGTTGTTCATTAGAGGAGCAGTGTTGTTTAAGGAGTAAGATGTAACTCAGGGGTAAAACGGTAATTTGACACAACTTGAGTTACGAACACTCGTGAAGGATTGACTCGTCATTAATGGTCGTATATCCATGGACACGAAAACATTCTGCAGTGAGAAGAGTGCAACTGCGGGTCTTTAGTGGAATGACCCGTAGTTAACGAATCTAGATTAACTCGGTCAATGAGTTTGACCGATTAATCTTGCATCGTTGGAGGTTCGGATCTGTAGGTCCATTAGGTCCCCTTACTAGCTCATAACAGGTAAAACGAGGATCAAGTTTTTGGAAGAATTTGAATTGTTCAAATTACTTAAGGGATTATATGTATATTGATACATTATAATATATAGTTAATTATAAATTAAAACTATATATTATGAGAGAAATTATTTGAATGAGATTCAAATAAAATTAATATAATAAGATTCATATTAAAACTATAGGTTAAAAATAATGTGCATAAGATGTACATTAGAACTATAGGTTATACGAGAGAAATGTTTTAGAATATGATTCTAATTTTATAAATAATTAAGTGTTAATTATTTATGTATATATATATTTATTAATTATTAATTGGATTAATAATTAATTATATTAATTAATTTGATTAATTAATTATATATTAATTATTATATATATTTTTTAATTATTATTATATATTATATATATATTAATATTAATATTAATAATATTAATAATATTATTATTAATATTAACTCCCCTGCAAAATTGCAGGGGAGTGGGAGGAGTTGTGACGTGGGGAGTTACCCCACGTCACCCTTCTTCTTCCTCTCCATGTGTTGGAGAAGCAGAAGAGGAAGTGAGATACAGAACAGAGAAGGAAACTCCCACAATACTCTCTCAAAATTCTCTCAAACTCTCTCTCTCTTCTATCAAGGTGCTACCACAAGCACGATCCCGAGACCGAAGAGGATAGCGAGGAAGATCCGGTGGTGGTGTTCGAGGGGAACTTACTGAAGAATCGTTCTTCAAAGGTTTGTTTTTCCCCTGTATTTTTCTTCTGTAAAATTTGATTTTGTATCCCGAAAATCAGCAACGAAAGTCCACTTCCGCTCCGGGATTCACATCCCTTCAGGCACGACCACAAGAGAAGAAGGAAGCTCACGTGTACCTATTTCTTCTGAACGACCTTCAGTTTTCTGAAGACTAAGCTTTACACTAGCGAAAAATAAGAACAAATGTTCTGCATCGGTTTTCGAATGCCTGGTACATGAAGGGACAGGAGAAGCTTCAAAAAAGAGGCAATTTAATGAGACGAAAGCTGACAGAGAAATATGTAGTAGTGTTCCCTCCAGAATGAGAAGAAGGACTCGTATTTTTGTAAGTACGGAGGGCTCCTTGAAGGTGACGCCGCATACTATCATCCTAACGAAACCGTTGGATGAGAGTGAAGAATACGAGGAAGATAAGGCCGAATGTTGCCATGTTACTGTTGAAGAGGCCTCAGACACTGAAACATCTGAAGAAAATGTTGAAGAAGCCCCATCATCATTAGAAGATGGCAATCAGCCAACAGTTGACGAACTTAAGGAAGTAAATCTTGGCACGATAGAAGATCCACGTCCAACCTTCATAAGTGCGTCACTTACTTGTGATGAAGAAAGTAAATATATGAACCTACTCATCACATACAGAGATATTTTTGCTTGGTCATACAAAGAAATGCCAGGACTTGATCCAAAAGTGGCAGTCCATCACCTTGCAATTAAACAAGGATATCGGCCAGTGAAACAAGCACAACGTCGATTTCGGCCAGAACTTATACCTCAAATCGAAGTTGAGGTCAATAAATTGATAGAGGCGGGTTTCATCCGTGAAGTGAAATATCCAACATGGATAGCAAACATTGTTCCAGTAAGAAAGAAGAACGGCCAACTTCGTGTGTGCGTTGATTTTCGTGACTTAAACAATGCATGTCCCACGGATGATTTTCCATTACCAATCACTGAAATCATGGTTGATGCTACTACAGGACATGAATCCTTATCTTTCATGGATGGATCATCAGGATACAATCAAATTCGGATGACACTCAAAGACGAAGAAATGACAGCATTTCGAACTCCGAAAAGGATATATTGTTATAAGCTAATGCCCTTCGGACTAAAAAATGCAGGTGTCACTTATCAGCGTGCCATGCAAAAGGTCTTTGATGACATGCTACATAAACATGTTGAATGTTTCGTTGACGATCTCGTGGTTAAGTCCAAAAAGCGACAAGATCATCTGGGGGATCTAAAAGTAGTCTTTGATCGCTTGAGAAAGTATCAATTAAAGATGAATCCTCTCATGTGTGCATTCGGAGTTACCTCGGTAAAGTTCCTTGGTTTCATTGTAAGACGTCGGGGAATCGAAATCGATCAGTCAAAGATTGACGCTATTCAAAAAATACCAAGACCTAGGAACTTATATGAGCTGAGAAGCCTTCAGGGTCGTCTGGCCTATATCAGGAGATTCATCTCCAACCTAGCTGGCCGATGCCAACCTTTCCAGAGATTGATGAGGAAGGATACAAGTTTTGAGTGGGATCAAGCATGTGAAAATGCTTTTGAAAGCATAAAAAAATACTTGCTTAATCCACCCGTCTTAGGTGCACCAATAGCAGGAAAGCCGTTGATATTATATATCACGGCGCAAGAAAGATCGCTCGGAGCGTTGTTGACGCAAGAAAGAGAAAAAGGGAAAGAACGAGCCTTTTATTACTTGAGTAGAACCTTAATCGGAGCTGAGTTAAACTACTCTCTAATTGAAAAGATGTGTCTTTCTCTCTTCTTCGTTGTCGATAAATTAAGGCACTATATACAAGCCTTTACGGTGCATCTAATTGCTAAGGCTGATCCAATGAAATATATCTTGTCGAGGCCGATCATTTCGGGACGTCTGGCAAAATGGGCTATTTTGCTCCAACAGTACGATATTGTTTACGTACCGCAAAAGGCAATGAAAGGGCAACCATTGGCAGACTTCCTAGCGAATCATCCAGTCCCATCAGATTGGAAATTGTGCGAGGACTTGCCTGATGAAGAAGTATTCTATGTTGAAGTAAAGGAACCTTGGACCATGTACTTTGATGGAGCATCACGAAGAAATGGAGAGGGGGCAGGTGTTGTCTTTGTCTCACCTGAGAAACATATGTTACCCTATAGCTTCACACTGGGTGAATTGTGTTCAAACAACGCTGCTGAATATCAAGCGCTCATCATAGGACTTCAAATTGCTATAGAAATCGGAATAACATACATTGAGATCGACGGCGATTCGAAGTTGATAATCAACCAACTTCTGCTGGAGTATGATGTGAAGCACGAAGACCTTAAGCCTTACTTCGTTTATGCGAGACGACTACTGGAGAGGTTTGATGGTGTAACACTAGAGCATGTTCCTCGTTCGGAGAACAAAAAGGCAGATGCCCTAGCAAATTTGGCTACTGCTGTTACGGTTTCAAAAGATGAGACGTTGCACATTTCACTCTGCCAGAAATGGGTCACCCCACCAATCGAAAGTGAGCATCAAGAAGCAAATGCTATATCAGTTTACATTATTGAAGAAGAAGATTGGCGACAGTCCATTCTAGATTATCTTCAACATGGAAAGCTTCCAGTGGATCTCCGACATAAGACTGAAATACGTAGAAGAGCTGCTCGATTTATCTACTACAAAGATACTCTTTACCGTCGTTCACTTGAAGGCCTCTTCCTTCGATGTTTAGGAAAGGAAGAATCAGCTAAGGCATTAGAAGAAGCACACTCGGGAGTTTGTGATGCTCACCAATCTGGACCAAAGCTCCATTTCCAATTAAAGAGAATGGGTTATTATTGGCCCACAATGGTTCAAGATTCTATGGAATATGCGAAGAAGTGTAAAGCTTGTCAGATTCACGCTAATTTCCTACATCAGCCACCAGAGCCTCTACACCCCACTGTAGCTTCGTGGCCATTCGAATATTGGGGACTTGACCTTGTCGGTCCTATAACACCCAAATCTTCAGCTGGACATTCTTACATACTCGCAGCGACTGATTATTTTTCAAGGTGGGCTGAAGCGATTGCACTAAAAGAGGCAAAGAAAGAGAACATTGTAAATTTCGTCCGAACTCATATAATTTTTCGGTACGGAATACCTCAACGAATTGTCACTGACAATGGTAGACAATTCTCCAATAGTCTGATGGACAAATTATGTGAAAAGTTTAGTTTCAAGCAATATAAATCGTCCATGTATAATGCTGCAGCTAATGGGTTGGCAGAAGCATTCAACAAGACATTATGCAACTTATTGAAGAAGGTGGTCTCCAAGACAAAAAGAGATTGGCAAAAGAAGATCGGTGAAGTGTTATGGGCTTATCGAACTACTGATCGTACTCCTACAAGAGTTACGCCTTACTCTTTAGTTTACGGTGTAGAAGCTATCCTTCCATTGGAGCGAGAAATTCCATCACTAAGAATGGCAGTGCTAGAAGGTTTAACCACTGAAGATAATGCAAAATTACGCCTTCAAGAGTTAGAAGCACTTGACGAAAAAAGACTTGATGCGCAGCAAACATTAGAATGCTATCAGGCTCGAATAACCAAAGCCTTCAATAAAAATGTTCGGCCTCGGTCATTTCAAGTTGGTGATATGGTACTTGTTGTTCGAAGACCTATCATCACGACGCGTCACACAAGGAATAAGTTCACACCTAAATGGGATGGACCCTACATCATCAAAGAAGTTTACACAAATGGAGCATATATGATCGTTGATAAATATGGATTGAGAATTGGTCCGATTAATGGCAAATTTCTTAAAAGATTTTATGCATGAAATGTAAGCACTCCTTATCTTAATAGTCTAAACTATATGATACTCCTGGCCCGCATGAGTTAAAAAGGTGAACGGCCCAAAAAAAAATCTTGTATTTGAACTACGTTATGACTTGATCCCTTTCATCGGAGGGTACGTAGGCAGCTTAAAGAAAATTTTAAGTTCAGTCTCAACAAAAAATAAAAAAAAATGTGTAAACAAAATTCAAGAATTTTATTAAACCAAAGAAACAATGCTAAGTACATTAATATGTCACTAGCTAATAAATAAGCAAATGAAATGTCTCTACATGAGATTATAAAAGCAAAAAAAAATATATAATAAAAAATTAGGGCTTCCACTTGAACTCTTTCAGCTCTTGGCGTGCGCTTTCCAAAGCATTACGAACTCCTTCGAGAGATCTCACATTTGTTTCATTGGTAATAGTGGTGTATTCCATACTACTTATCTCGTCACGTATCGTAGAGGTTTCAAGCCTATGTTTGTCCAGATCATTTACTTTCTCAGAAATTAAACAGGAAAGCGTCTCAACTTCAATCTTCATAGCTTTAAGCTCAGCCTCATGCTCATCGATTCTTGAGGCCAATTTATTGAATCACTCTTGGAGTGCATGCTGCTCTCCGAGTATGTGATCTTCATCCAGTAATGATTTCTTCAAATTAGTTCTCATCTCTTCTAGTTGACGAACCTTGGTTAGTTGAGTAGAAAATGAGGACTCTAGATTATTATATCTTTCATCTTTTTGGAAGTAGTCGTCCACGAATGCCTGGAGAGATGTTAAGTTACCTGTTCGAGTGTTGGAGATCCAGCCGAATATTTTATGTACTTCGTTTTTTAGATCAGCAACATTCTCATAGGGGGTACGAACAATCTTCTCTTGTATGTCTTCCCACATAGCCATAGCTGCTTGCTGGGCGAAAACAGCAGAGTAATGAGAGATCTCAGGGTTTGCAACTGGTGCTTTATTCTGAGCTAGTTGAGGAGTATTGACCATAATAGGAAGAGATGGGGAAGTTATCTTCTCAACTATAGAGGTATTGGAACTTTCAATAAGTTTTATGGAAGATTCAAAACCATCTGGACTCATCATCGACTCTCCACTATGCTTTTCGTCCACTTTTTCGATGAAATCCTCCAGAGGTAGCTATAAAAAGAAATGAGGTAAATTAGAAGACGTGACAATAAAGGAAAAGCAAGAAGAGTAAGAACTAAAGGAAAAGGAACCACTCACCAATGCTTCGACGTTGTCAGGAATCTGAGAGGTGCTGGAAATGCCATCAAAAAATTGATCGTCAATGTGGGAAGATTTCTTGGATCTCTTGGTTCGCTTCCAATGATGGTCGCCATTACTGTCCTGGCTCTCTTCAGTATGTTCGCTAACATCCGGTGTTGGAGCAGAGACTTTATCCTCAATTAGTCGAATGTCTTTTCCTCTTTTATTACCTCCTTTATGTTTTGGAGATTCAGGTTGTGGTGAAGGAGGAAGAGCACTATTCACCAACTTTGATACACCTTTCTCGAGGTAATCCCCATGTTTACTAGACCACCAGCTTTTGTATTAAGCAGTGACTTGTTCACGTAGATTTAATGTACGAGCCGGAAGGAACACTTTTGACGATGTATTAGTTCGAGTGCAAACTCTCCAATGATATAGGACGTTGTCCAAAGTAACTAAAGGGGCCATTTCTTTCGAAAAAAAAGGTATGTCCTGATAGAAGCCAAACTGGTGACCAAATCGGTGAGGGTTGTATGATTCAATAACCATTGAGTCCCCGCATCGTGATGATAGGTGACAAGTTCTAAGGCTTGAGAAATAGGAACATTGTGCGAATGACAAATTGTCATCATCCACTAAAAGTTCATTCTGATTCCTGGAATGAACGTTTACATGTCATGCTATGGACTTACCTTCATGAATCAACTCACGAGCTGCCACATTTTTAAAGTATATAGAGCCACCTTCACCTGAAAACTCAACCATTCTGGGGCCTGGGACCTCCCCAAGTGTTTTGTAATGTGTGTTGAAGTAGTGGGCCAACCAACCATGAATATAATGCATGGGAATGCAAGCTTCCAAACCAACAACTGGCTCAGAGGCCTTTAAGATCTGACCTAATCCGTGATATATATTAGCCAAGACCGGGATGGCAAGGCTGAAAGTGTTTCCCTCGGCCATTAAGCTAGCGATCTTAAAAACTCCTGGACAAAGGAAGTTGAGGTTCTTGTAAGGAAACACGAAGCAACATAACCAACAGGATATGAAGGCAGCTAGATATGTTTTTTCTCTCTATTCATCGTCTATATTATGTTCCTGGAACAAGCATTTCTCCTTACTTGACCAGTCACGAGCTTTGAAAAAAACACCTGTAGGATTATGGGTTGAACGAGGACGAGTTGTCTTCTTTGGCTTTCGAGGAGGAGGCTTAATATACTTGAGTTCACCCTTGAACCAGAAGGAAATCCAGGAACTGGTGGCAACATGAGAGTGACCATTTCTTTTAGAGGCCAAACCGTAGTACACTTTAAAAAGGTACTCACAGCTTTTTGAGAGATATCTGTCTTGCCTACCCGATTCGGTTAGTTCTTTATGGCTAGGAATGACTTCTTCATAGAATTTTCCTATAATAGGAAGACCTCCAAATCTGCACAAATCCCATAGAGAGATAGATAGTTCACCGGCAGAAGTATGTAAAGTATTGGTTGAGGGACACCAAGCCTCGCAAAAGGCTCGAACGACGTCGTTGTTACAATCATACGTATATAGGGAAGCCACTCTTGCATCAAATATGTGAGCTTCGCGAAGGGTCTTTTCGCTATGAGCAACCACGACCTCTAGCCATTCCCAATAGTAAGTAATATAATAAAACTCACCAGGAAACTTCAATGCAGGCCCCACTGCGCTTTATTATTCATTATGCGACGTCCAAATGTTAAGCCTAGCTCATGATTCAGAACCTCGTTATGAATTGGAGATTGCAAAATCCATATTTTAGTTGACAAATCATCATTCAAATGCTTCTCCACAGACCATTCAGAAAGAAAAGCGGGATCATCTAGTTGAGGCCACGGCCCTGAAAGGCGACCTGACTTTGGTTCTTCCACTGGAAAGAGAATCCCACTTTTTATGGATTGATCTTTATGTGCCAAGATAACAAGATGTTTTTTATCAGAGATAAAATGTCCCGTGAAATACACCATGGTTCTGCAAAACACAAATAATAAAGAGAAATGAATAATTAAAACAAAACGAGTTAAAGAGAGAATATAAGAAAAAAAAATGATTTATTGCAATGACAAGAAATAATATGTAAACTTTTCGATATCCCTATGTAGGCATCACCCCCGAAAGGAGGGGGGTAGCCGTGAGGGATACTTCACTAAATTAGGTGGCCTTGTCTCGCGAGGATGTGTGAGCTGGACGATATCCCTATGTAGCCGTCATCCCCGAAAGGATGGTAGCCATGAGGGATACTTCACCAAGTTCAGTGGTCTTGTCTCACGAGGATGTATGAACCGGACGATATCCCTATGTAGGCGTCATCCCCAAAAGGATGGTAGTCGTGAGGAATACTTCACCAAGTTCGATGGTCTTGTCTCACGAGGATGTGTGAGCCGGACGATATCCCTATGTGGGCGTCATCCCCGAAAGGATGGTAACCGTGAGGGATACTTCACCAAGTTCGGTGGTCTTGTCTCACGAGGATGTGTGAGCCGGACGATATCCCTATGTAGGCGTCACCCCCGAAAGGAGGGTAGCCGTGAGGGATACTTCACCAAGTTCAGTGGTCTTGTCTCACGAGGATGTATGAACCGAACGATATCCCTATGTAGGCCTCATCCCCGAAAGGATGGTAGCCGTGAGGGATACTTCACCAAGTTCGTTGGTCTTGTCTCACGAGAATGTGTGAGCCGGACGATATCCCTATGTAGGCGTCACCCCCGAAAGGAGGGTAGCCGTGAGGGATACTTCACCAAGTTCGGTGGTCTTGTCTCAGGATGTATGAACCGGACGATATCCCTATGTAGGCGTCATCCCCGAAAGGATGGTAGCCGTGAGGGATACTTCACCAAATTCGGTGGCCTTGTCTCGCGAGGATATGTGAGCCGGACAATATCCCTATGTAGGCGTCATCCCCGAAAGAATGGTAACCGTGAGGGATACATCACCAAATTAGGTGGTCTTGTCAATCCTTAGAGTATCTTTGCTGCAAGAGAGAGGAAAAAAAATCAAACAAAAAGGAGCAAAGAAAAATCAAGACGACGACAAACCTTGATAATTAGGTGAAGCGTGAAAGTTTGATATCCCAATTCCAATAGAAGAAGCGACAAGATAAAGTTAGCTCCTAAAAAAAAGAACGCACTGTTAAAAAAAATGTTGGGAGAAATACTTTTAAATTGAAAAGAAAGAGAAAAAAAATATTTTCTAAAATTTGAATAAAAGAGAAGTGAAAAAAAAAAGAGAAAAAAAAGGATACGTGAAACTTTGAAACATAAAAAAGAGTTTTTATAACATAAAAAAAAGTTTTGAAAAGAAAAAACAATACTTAAAAGAAAAAAAAAGTTAAAACCCTCCCTGCCATGCGGCAGGGAGGTATTTTTTAAAAAAAATTTTACTTAAAAAAAAAAGTTAAGGCGGCAGGGAGGTATTTCTTTTTTTAAATAAATTAAAAATTAATTTTTTTTAAAAAAAAAAAGAACTCCCTCCTGTGCAGAGTGTTTTTTTTTTTAAGTTTTTGAAAAACCTCCCATGAAAAAGTGAAAAAAATTTTGGCAAGTGTTCAAGGATTGAAAAAAACTCGCAGAAGTAGTAAGGATAAATTTCTTACTCTTTGTAGATGGAATTAAGATGGACGAATAGATGAGGGTAACCTTGATGATAATTCAAAGCTGCATAAAGACGGGAAGAATGTGAATTTTAGAAGCCAGTAATTTAAGAGAAAAAAGGAAGGAATTTTGAAGCCAACCTTTTCTGGACTTCTGTTGTGCTCCTACAAATGAGCCTGAAGCTCAATTTATAGGCAAAGACTTGGGTTCAAATCAGAACAATAATCCAAATCCCAATTCGAATAGGATTCTTTTTCAAATTATGGTTGAGAATCTGATTTGATTCTTAAATTATATTTGATCCAAATCAAATCCCAGCTCAAATATGATTTTCTTTTTCAAATTATGGTTGGGAATCTGATTTAATTCTTAAATTATATTTGACCCAAATCAAATCCCAGCTCAAATATGATTTTCTTTTACAAATTATGGTTGGAATTTGATTGGATTCTTAAATTTGACTCAAATCAAATCGAAATGTGACGGGATTTTAACTCAAATCAGTCCAAATATGATTCTTCATTCAAATTCTAAATTTGATTGGATATTAAATTTAAATCTAAATTTTCAAATTCGTCTCAAATTTGAATTTGAATTATATTTCTAACTTTTAAGTTACGTTGGATAAATTCTAAAAAATTCAAATTTGAACCATGAATCCAGCGTTTAATTTACCGTTGGAAATTTTGAATTCATCCCAAATTTGAATTCAAATTATATACCGAATTTTAAATTGGATTGGACAAATCTCATATCTTCAGATTTGATCCAAAATTTGAATTATATTCCAACTTTTAAATTACGTTCTATAAATTTCGTGTTTTCAAATTTGATCCAAAATTCAAATTTGAACCATAAATCCAGCGCTTAATTTAAAGTTGGATAAATTCAAAAATTTTGAATTCATCCCAAATTTGAATTCGAATTATATTCCAACTTTTAAATTGGGTTGGATAAATTTCATATTTTCAAATTTGATCCAAAATTCAAATTTGAACTATAAATCCAGCGTTCAATTTAAAGTTGGATAAATTCCAAATTTTCAAATTCATAAAAATTCGAATTTGAATCATATTTTGACTTTTAAATTAAATTCAAAGTTAAAAAAAAAACTTCTGAAAATAATTTAAATTTCAATGGATAAATTTCAGATGTCTCATTTTAAATTGTGCAAATTTATTGTTAATTGGACCTACAACGATATCTTGGTCCACAATTAATATTTTTCAAAATTATGACTTAAAATCATCTTTTTGATTGCACAATATTTTCGAAATTCAGCCACAATTATATTTGGCATAAATTTCGAAAAGAGGGCATTTGTAGAACCAAAAAATTTGGGCCAATCATAAACGGCCACGTCATTATCTATTTTATTTAGGGATTAATTATATATTAACCCTAAATTAAAATTAAAGATAATTTGACAATTAAAATATGTAATTGGGTCATATGGGTATTGGGCTTGGAATCGATTTGGTTCACAATCTTGGCCCAAAACCCAATTTACCATGAAATAAAGTGGATTAATATTTAAATTTAAATAAATCCATTTAAAAGAATTGGGCTTGGCCCAAAATTACCCAAGCCTGATGGCCCACCAAAGCCTATGGAAACCTCTATAAATAGAGGAGACCTCATTCATTTTGGGAGTTCAGAATTTCAGAATTGAGAGAATTCACACCAAATTGAAGACTCTCTAAAGACTTGAAGATTCGAGGACCAACTTGAAGACTTTGAAAACTTGAAGACTTGAAAACTTTCGAAGAACATATAACTTCGATCCAAATTCAAGAACAAGCATCTCAATCTTCACATCAAGTTCAAGAGAAAGAATCAGAGGATAAAGATTAGAGATTGAATCCACTATACAATTCATACAAACAATATAAAAGTTCAACTCCACGAAAGATAATTTCTCCGAAAATCTCGTGTGAACAGAATTAACTGTATAATATAATGTATCAATATACATATAATCCCTTACGTAATTTGAACAGTTCAAATTCTTCCGAAAACTTGATCCTCGTTTTACCCGTTATGCAGTTCAAATTCTTCCGAAAACTTGATCCTCGTTTTACCCATTATGAGCTAGCAAGGGGACCTAATGGACCTACAGATCAGAAGCTTCAATAATACAAGATTAATCGGTCAAACTCATTTACCAAGTTAATCAACATTCGTTAACTACGGGTCACTCCATTAAAGACCCGTAGTTGCACTCTTCTAACTATACAATGTTTTTGTGCCCACGGATATACGACCATAAATAACAAGTCAATCCTTCACGAGTGCTCGTAACTCAAGTTGGGTCAAATTACCATTTTATTCCTGAGTTACATCTTACTCGTTAAATATCACTGCTCTTCTAATGAACAACCCGGTTATGGTCCGACCAATAACCGGAAGTCCCTCTCGGGTCAATGAGAGGGTGGGGCCCCTTGTTCAAGTCCCGGAGTCAGCATTTAAGAGAACACTCATCTACTCCCCTAAAGTCGGGGAGGAATGAATTCCATCTCGTGAAGTTATGTTCCCAGCTCCCCACTCGGTCTCGTCCCCAAAATGGTAGGAATGTTGAGTCGGCGACTCGGGCCACTCTCACCCATACAGATCAAAGGACGAGCCCTCACGGGCAGGAGTCCATAACTCACTCAGGATTGAGAATGAGTTGTCTGGTCATCCTAAGAAACAGCAATATATTAGTTAATGGTGTTACATTTAAAGATTGTTATTTCGTGGTCCGGTCTTATACAAACTCATTGTATAGGATACCCTCACTCGCATGTCTCCAGACGAACGACCTGGATCGAGTCGTCTGTAACCTTTACAGAGTGGGTCATATCCATAGTGTTGCTAGGGTAAGGTACCCAGCCTTATCCATATACTATAGACCATTTAGGTTATTCAAGGGACATTATCCACTTGTATATCAGGGGTATATTAAACATATACCTCGTATATCAGGGGTATATCAATTATATACCTAGTATATCAAATATATACCCAGTACATATACTGTCCCGGTTACACTAAAATAACCTCGGATGTTTAGTTTATTAGATTTTGGACAATGCAATGCTATGAATTCAACAACAAATTTATTGAATAAAACTTTATTGAATATACATTTATTTTTACACAAAATACAAACTACGAGTTTAGGGCAACACACCCAACAAACTCCCACTTGAACTAAACTCTAGTGGGGTGTACATTATCATAAAGCAAAGGGAAAATACAATAAACTAGGGCATACACTATACCCATTACAGTAGAATGCTCGTAGACCTAGACTTTCTAGATGGCCCTCAAATACTTTAGCCGTGAGTGCCTTCGTAAAAGGATCAGCAATGTTGTTCTCCGAAGCTATCTTTGTGACGATCACATCTCCTAGTTGCACTATCTCCCATATAAAGTGGTACTTCCTTTCGATGTGTTTGCCTCTCTTGTGGCTTCGAGGTTCTTTAGAATTTGCCACAGCACCACTGTTATCACAATAAAGTGTGATGGGCAAGTTCATGTTTGGAATGACTTCCAAATCTGTCAAGAACTTTCTAAGCCAAACCGCCTCTTTTGCTGCTTCACAAGCTGCAACGTACTCAGCCTCCATGGTAGAGTCAGCGATGCATCCTTGTTTGATGCTTCGCCAAACTACCGCTCCTCCGTTAAGAATGAATACTGACCCCGACGTGGATTTCCTTGAATCCTTGTCTGTTTGGAAGTCAGAATCAATGTATCCTGTAAGGATCAAATTCTTAGAGGTATACACGAGCTTGTAGTCCCTCGTTCTCCTAAGATACTTGAGGATTCCCTTAACAGCAGTCTGGTGATCATATCTTGGGTTGCAATGGTACCTACTAACCATCCCTACTGCATAGCAAATGTCAAGCCCCGTGCACAGCATAGCGTACATCAGGCTGCCCACTGCTGAAGCATATGGTATATGTCTCATATCCTCAACTTCTTGAGGTGTCTTAGGACATTGTTCCTTAGACAGATGAATTCCATGCCTGAAGGGTAATAAACCTTTCTTGGAATTCTGCATCGAATATTGAACAAGCATCCTGTCGATATAAGTTACTTGAGACGAGGCTAACGTTCTGTTTTTACGATCCCTTAGAATTTGGATGCCAAGAACATACTGAGCTTCTCCCAAATCCTTCCTTTGGAACTCAGTCGCTAGCCACTTCTTTATGTCAGTGAGGTATCCTACATAATTCCAAATGAGTAGGATATCATCCACGTACAACACTAAGAAGGCTACAGTGTTGTTGACGACCTTCTTGTATACACAAGGCTCATCAACGTTTTGGTCAAAACCATAAGATTTGATCGCAGTATCGAACCTTATGTTTCAAGATCGAGATGCTTGTTTCAGTCCATATATGGACTGTTTAAGCTTGCAAACCTTTTGCTCTTGACCTTGAGCTATGAACCCTTCGGGTTTAGACATATAAATACTTTCTTCAAGATTGCCATTCAGAAAAGCAGTCTTAACATCCATTTGCCATATCTCATAGTCATAATATGTGGCAATGGACAAAAGTATTCTAATGGACTTAAGCATACCTACAGGGGAGAAGGTTTCTTCATAGTCCACCCCTTCCCTTTGTGTGTAGCCTTTTGCCACAAGTCTCGCCTTATAGGTCTGTACCTTTCCTTCAGCGTCTCGTTTTCGCTTATAGATCCATTTGCACCCTATGGGTTTTATCCCGTCAGGTTGATCTACAAGTTCCCAAACGGAATCGAAGTACATCGACTCCATTTCCAGGTTCATTGCTTTGACCCATTTGTCCTTGTCAGTATCTTCCATTGCTTTTTGTAGGTCAATGGATCCTCGACGCCGTCATTAGGTATGACAACTTAGGTTTCAGTTAAACCCACATAGCGGTCAGTTGTGACACAATCCTCCCACTACGTCGAGGCATCCTCAATACTTGAGGTGGATGTGACTGACGTGATGTACTGGCTTCATCAACAACTCTTGTTGTAGTGCCAGTTTGTTCAACAATTCTTGTTGACGTGTTTGTAGCCTCTTCGGAAATCTCGTTAATCACTACCTTACTCCGTGGTTTATGATCTCGAACGTGATCTTCTTCCAAGAAAGTGGCATCTGTTGAAACAAACACTCTATTGTCTTGAGGATCGAAGAAGAGACCACCTCTCGTCTCTTTAGGGTAACCTACGAATAGGCATACTTTTGAAAGAGGTTCCAGTTTCTTTAGGTTAGTCATGAGCACGTGTGCCGGGCATCCCAAAATGCGGAAATGACGTAAACTAGCTTTACGACCCTTCCATAGCTCAAAGGTTGTTTCAGAAACACTCTTTGATGGAACTACATTCAAAATATAAACTGCGGTCTCCACTGCGTAACCCCAAAACGAGTTAGGCAACTGAGCGTAGCTCATCATTGATCGAACTATGTCCAACAGGGTTCTGTTTCTCCTTTCTGATACACCGTTTTGTTGAGGTGTACCAAGGGCTGAGAGTTGGGATGTGATTCCATGTTCTATCATATAGTCCTAGAATCTCAAGTCCATATACTCTCCACCCTGATCAGATCGAAGTGTTTTAATGACTTTACCTAATTGATTTTCAACTTCAGTCTTGTACTCCTTGAACTTTTCAAGGGCTTCAGACTTATGTTGCATTAGGTATAAATAACCATACATTGAATAATCATCTATAAAAGAGATGAAGTATTCATACCCTCCTCGAGCTTTAACATTCATCGGATCACAAAGGTCTGAATGTATAAGTTCTAAGGGCTCTTTGGCTCGATAACCTTTTCCAGTAAAAGGTCTTTTAGTCATCTTGCCTTCAAGACAAGACTCACATGGTGGTAAAGAATCGTCTTCTAACTCGCTTAGAATGTCATTCTTAACCAACCGCCCAATCCTATTGAGATTAATGTGACCTAATCTTAAGTGCCAAAGATAGGTATTTTCTTTTTGAGAAACTTTTTGCCTTTTATTTTAGGTTCTAGCATTTTTAAACAACTCGATATTTAAAACTGCTTTAGTTATGGTTGGTCTTAGCACATACAAGTTGTTTTCAAGCAAAGCAGAACAAATATTAACATCATTTCTTGAAATGAACGCTTCATTCAAATTAAATGAAATGGAATACAAATGTTCTAACAAATAAGAAACTGAAATTAAGTTCATTTTAATTTTAGGAACCATGTACACATTATCTAATAATATATACATATTCTTGTTTGTAAACAACTTGAGCTCCCCTACCGCCACAGCTGAGACGACCTCTCCCGTTCTGACCTTGAGTGTAACGCCTCAGAACTTCCCACACACACTTCTAGGTCACGTTAACTACCCACCTGTCTAATCTTAACACCAAACACGAGATGACAACTCCCTGTGAAATAATTATACAAAATAAAGCTTCAGCTCTCATCAATTTACCAATGAATCAACTCTATAGAATATCAATCAAACATCATCCGTGGACAACCTCGTGAGGCAACTTTATTATTATTCCAACTAGGCAAACTCAATGAATGGAAGAAAACGAAAATAAACACCTATCCCGAAATAAAGTAGACAACGAGTGGGAACCTCCCAATTATTCAAATAAGAACAAATAGTTTATTGACCAAACTATAAGGTCTTAACCATCTAAACTTAAGTTAAGCAAAAATAACTACGCAGCCTACGGTCCTCGCTCGTCATGTCTCCTCCGTCCCATCACCATGGTCGCCAACGAATCCTTCGCCTGAAACAATAATTGTAGAGGGGGGGTGAGTATATAAAACATACTCCGTAAGTAGCCCTCACCAACAACACACAAACATCATGCTCACACGAAATCATGAAACATACATAGTCATGCTCTTCATCACATTATGAAATCAAACATAGACACACTCTATAAGATCCAGCGACAACCACAACCGTGGACAGATTAGTTACCAACCTCGAGTCTCCCTAACATCTCAAACACCCTTACGCTTATCACAGCTATCCTAGTCCTCCATAGCTAACTCTTTCGAGTAGAGTCGGCCCCTGACCATTTATACCCAGAGCCCCGACACTACTGCATCGGCCCTCGACCATTTTTACCCAAGGCCCCAATAGTTTTCCTTCCAAAGAACTCCTCGCATCGACCCCCGACCATTTATACCCGAGGCCTCGATACACAATTGGTGACGTATCAGCCCCCGACCGCTTATACCCGAGGCCCTGACATTCACCCATTCACTTTCCCCAAGCATCCGACGTTCCTTATCACAACCAACACCTCAACAACCCCTAGCTTGCGAACAGGGTCCGAGAATATGCTTCTATTACACCCACATCTCATAAGAAAATAATATCACACAAACCCGCATGCTCGTATCACAAAAAAAACATAATCGCGATAATTCCATTTTAACCAGCATCTTATGTAAACACGCATCATCCCACAACAAATTTTCAGCAGTTTAACAAGGCAAAATTTCCACCATTATCACCAACGAATATTCAACACTACTCAAGTATACAGATTAACACAACCGAGAGTTACCTAACACACCAGCGTATCAAAAAAAATATCAAACATCACAAAAACAGCACATTAGAAGCCATCTAACACACATTAACGCACGCACATGCCCCTTGTCTACTTACTCACAACCGCGCCCCTAAGTTTTGCGTCGATCTCACACCTAGGCACTAAAACAGAAAAAACAGCAAGTTACATATACTATTCAGCCTTCGAAATCAATTATAAGAGTTTTCAAATGACTCATTACCACAAAATCGACTTCGTATAGGTGTGGGTAACCTAGATCTAGCTCGCCAAGATGTGGGTAGCCAAAATCGGGCTTCGAACGGATGTGGGTAAACCCGAATGCCACTGAAACGCTGCTGTCCACGAGTTGCAGCAGAGGGGACGCACCAAATCAGCTACCAAACACTGGTGTACATGAGCCTAGGTGAAGAAGGAGTGTTGTTTGGACCCGAAGCCATTAGGAGCCGTTCCCAAATGACGATCTGTCACGAATGACCCTCGGACCGTCGTTGTTGCTGCAGAATCCGCACGTCACTACCGTTCGGGTTTACTCTCGACGTGCAACGGATCGAAGATGGTGCCGCTGCTGCTGTTACGAACTCACAGCCGCTGGAACGTCGTGGGTCGTCAGCCGCCGCTGCTATGGATCGGGACGTCGGGGTGCTGCCGTAACACAGCGTTCACGGGTGAGGTCACCGGAACGAGAAAATAAAGAAAGAGAAGGGGGGTGGGCGGCTAGGGCAAGGGGAGAAAGAAAGTGATGGAAACCTAGTGTGTTTTCTTTTTCTTTTTATTAATTTTCTTTTCCTTTGTTTTAAAACCAAACCAACCCAAAAAGCCCAACATACCCAAGCCCAAGAGAAAAGAAACCCATCCCAACTTAAGATAAAACCAACCACACGGAGCCCGATATATATAAATTTAATTAAAGTTTAATTTAAAATTAAATGAAAATCTCCTGATTCGAGACTAACTAACCTGAGGGACTCGAGGCGTTACATTGAGAGTCATCTCTCCGGCGTCAAGCTGCCTCCAGGAACTAATTCCCTAAAATGAAGAACAAACGTGATTAGTGGCTCCTGAATCCAGTATCCAGGTGGAGTCATCGTTCTCCACTAAACATGTTTCCAAAACAAGTAAATCATATTTACCTTCGTTGGTTTTCTTCTTTTCGGCCAAGTACTTTGGGCAGTTGCGCTTCCAATGCTCGTCCATATTGCAGTGGAAACACTTTCCTTTCTCTGCAACCTTGGCCTTGCCTTTCTTGGTAGCGGCAGCATCGGAGTCAGGCTTAGACCCCTTACCAGCAGCCTTCTTCTTAAAAGTCTTACTTCCAGAAGAAGAGGGCGCAGACTTGGTTCCAGAGGACGAACCTCGATTGAACCTCTTTTAGGTGGCAACATTTGCCTCCCCTTCTTGTCCCTTACTTTTCATAAGAGACTGGTAGGTATGCACCTCGTTTAAGAGTGTGGTAAGAGTGTACTCCAGCTTATTCATAATCGCATTGCTGCAGAATGGAAGGAAACTCTTCGGAAGAGATTCCAGAATGAAGCTAACCTGATTTTGCTCGTCTATGACAGCCCCGTTCGACTCTGCCACGTTGAAGTGGATCATCAGGTTGAGAACGTGTTCTCGCACTGAGGAGCCCTCCTTCATGCGGGAGTTGTAAATGAACTTAAAGGCTTCATGTCGAGCCTGTGAGGACGGTTGTCCAAACATGCTCTGCAGCGAGTCCATGATCTCCTTAGCGGTGACCGTGTCCTCGTGCTTCTTGGCAAGAACATCAGATATGCTCAAGATGTAGACCTTGGCCTTGTCATTGGCCTTGATCCACCTGTCATAGACGTTGCGCACCGCCACAGTGGCGTTAGGCGCAGGAGCTTGAGGACAGTCCTCTTGCAAGACGAACCTAAGATCATCTATCACAAGAATAGTGTTTAGATTCGATTTCCATTGTTTGTAATTCTCGCCGTTAAGTTTTTGAGCTGCTAGGAGTGCAATAATGGAAGTAGACATGCTGAAAGTAAAAACAAACCTATATCAGTTTCATGCCTTAGTCTTTAAACCCAATCAAATTTTAGCAAAAGTAATTAAGCACCCTAGCAAAATTGTTTTGCAACGACGCTTTTTGCCCAACCCGACGCCACGAACGACTTTCGAGCGACCCGAACTTACAAAAACAATACAGAAACACAATGCCCAAACACACCGGGCCCTTACATGATCAAATCAAGACTTAAATTGCAATCTACATGCCAAAAACCAGAAATTTTCCAACCCGCAAGCCCATATTTCGAAAATAGAAAAACACCCACCAAGAACACAGATTTTGATCCCAAAAAATCAGAACATCAACGCAGCTCTGATACCAATTGAAGGGATGTGAATCCCGGAGCGGTAGTGGACCATCGTTCTTGATTTTTGAAAAACAAAACCAAAACTTATAAAAATGAAAACACAAGGGAAAAACTTGTTTTTCCTTACCTTTGAAGAACACTTATTCAATTTGATTTCCTACGAACACCACCAGAGAATCTTCCTTGCTATCCTCTTGGGTCTCGGGATCGTACTTGTGGGAGCACCGTTTGGAATGAGAGGGAGTATTGAGAGAGCGCTTGAGAGAGATTGGGAGTTTTTTTTTTTTGTTCTGTGTTCTCTATTTTTGCAGAACTGCAAAAAGAAGAACAAACAAAAGCAGTGACGTGGGGAGTTACCCCACGTCAGTTAACTGCCCACTCCCCTGCAATTTTGCAGGGGAGTTAAATATTAATATTAATATTAATAATATATATATATATAATATATATAAAATAAATATATATATAATAATTAATTATTAATCTAATTAATAATTAATTAATACATATATATATATCAAATAATTAACACTTAATTATTTATCTCATAAATAGAATCATATTCTATAGCATTTCTCTCGTATAACCTATAGTTCTAATGTACATGTTATGCACATTATTTTTAACCTATAAAATTTAATATGAATCTTATTAATATTCATTTTATTTCAATCTCGTTCAAATAATTTCTCTCATAATATATAGTTTTAATTTAGAATTAACTATATATTATAATGTATCAATATACATATAATCCCTAAAGTAATTTGAACAATTCAAATTCTTCCGAAAACTTGATCCTTGTTTTATCCGTTATGAGCTAGCAAGGAAACCTAATGGACCTACAGATTAGAAGCTCCAACGATACATGATTAATCGGTTAAACTCATTTACCGAGTTAATCAACATTAGTTAACTACGGGTCACTCCACTAAAGACCCACAGTTGCACTCTTCTCACTGCAGAATGTTTTCATGTCCACGGATATACGACCATAAATGACAAGTCAATCCTTCACGAGTGCTCGTAACTCAAGTTGGGTCAAACTACCGTTTTACCCCTGAGTTACATCTTAATCCTTAAATACCACTGCTCCTCTAATGAACAACCCAGTTTCGGTCCGACCAATAACCAGAAGTCCCTCTCGGGCCAATGAGAGGGTGGGGCCCCTTGTTCAAGTCCCGGAGTCAGCATTTAAGAGAACACTTATCTACTCCCCTAAAGTCGGGGAGGAATGAATTCCATCTCGTGAAGTTATGTTCCCAGCTCCCCACTCGGTCTCGTCCCCAAAATGGTAGGAATGTTGAGTCGGCGACTCGGGCCACTCTCACCCATACAGATCAAAGGACGAGCCCTCACGGGCAGGAGTCCATAACTCACTCAGGATTGAGAATGAGTTGCCTAGTCATCCTAAGAAACAGCAATATATTAGTTAATGGTGTTACATTTAAAGATTGGCTATTTCGTGGTCCGGTCTTATACAAACTCATTGTATAGGATACCCTCACTCGCATGTCTCCAGACGAACGACCTGGATCGAGTCGTCTGTAACCTTTACAGAGTGGGTCATATCCATAGTGTTGCTAGGGTAAGGTACCCAGCCTTATCCATATACTATAGACCATTTAGGTTATTCAAGGGACATTATCCACTTGTATATCAGGGGTATATCAAACATATACCTCGTATATCAGGGGTATATCAATTATATACCTAGTATATCAAATATATACCCAGTACATATATTGTCCCGGTTACACTAAAATAACCTCGGATGTTTAGTTTATTGGATTTTGGACAATGCAATGCTATGAATTCAACAACAAATTTATTGAACAAAACTTTATTGAATATACATTTGTTTTTACACAAAATACAAACTACGAGTTTAGGGCAAAACACCCAACACGAAGTTACCGCACTATTTACTGTTGATTTTTTTTAAACCAAAATCTGCACAACAGGCCGCACAACAGACCGCCCAACGGATTACCGAATTTACTCTCTTCTTCAGTCGTTGCTCGTCAACGAGGCATTCATACATTTCCAAGCTTGTCGTTTAATGTATTGTCCATAGTGTCGTTGTGTTGCTCATAGTGCTCTTCATATCGTCGTGCACCTAATTTTAATTTTTTTTTTGTATTGGTAGCACAATGAACTTCCCAATAGGGGTGAGCATAGAAGACTGAAAAACCGATCCGACCAATCAAAACCGACCGAACCAACGTCGGTCGGTTGGTTTAAAAGATGAATCGGTCGGTGTCGGTTTTTCACTATGAAAAAACCGACAAGTCGGTCGGTCGGCTCTTCCAATATCAAAGGAACCGACCGACCGACCGACTTATTAAAGAAAAAAGAAGAAAAATATAATAAAATTTCATTCCAGCCTTCCACGAGAGAGCTGCAAGAGAGGAATTAGAGAAAAAATGGTAACTGAGAGTAGATGGAACGAAAAAACAAAAGAAGGGGTAAGAGTTGACGAGAAGAAACGAGAGAAACTGAGAAACTGAGAAAGAGAAGGTTGGAGAAAGAAAAAGAGAGGGAAAAAAGAGGGGGAAAAAGAGTTGAAAAGAAAGAGGGAATGGCTAATAAAATGCCACGTGGGTGAAAAATGTAAAAGAAAAAAAATGTTATTTCACATGATTAACGTGGAATATATAATTATATATAAATATTTACTTTTATTTGTTTATTATTATATTTTACTTTTTAACCCATTTTTCTTCTCGAATCTACGTGGCTCTTTTATTGTCATTCCTTCTTTTTCAATTTCTCTCTTTCTTATCTCATTTCTTCTTTTCATTCATGTTTTCTCTCTCCACCTATCTTCTTTTTCTTCCTCACCATTCTTCTTCTTCCTCTCTTCGACTCTTCCCTTTCTTCTCTTTTTTTCTTCCTCTCTTCCCTTTCTTATCTTTCTTCCCTGCATTCCAATCACACAGCACTGAACAACTCTTATTTCTTTTAAGAACCGACCAAACCGACCGATCGAACGGTCGGTTAAACGGTCGATTTGTACAGAGAGGTAAAAAAAAAGTTTCCGATCGACCGAAACCGACTATGTCGGTTTTCGGAGTCGGGGTTAGTCAAAAACCGACCCCGACCGACCGATGCTCACCCCTACTTCCCAATATAGTAGACATGTATTCTTTTGGTAATGGCCACCTTAAATTTCTTTGTTGCTTAAAACATAACCCATTCTTACACTATTCTTCTTCTGGCTGCCGAATATTATGGGCAATATTGTTCATTATAGTCGCACCTTGCTGCTTCCTTTTGGGCTCGTGGTCTTCACGTAGGCATATAAAAGGTATCACGTCATCCTTTTTGTACATATCTTGCTTGAAAATTTGTTTTTTTCCTCTCAACAATAGTGCGGTTTATTAAGCATCTTTGAGGCTTTAGGGTATTTATTGTATGGTTTGCACATTCTTTGAAGGATTTTTGAGCGGACTATTAGGATTGGCAGTAGTCAGGGCACCTGATTGTGCGGTTTTTTGAGTGATTCTAGGAGCATAGTGTAGTTTATTAGGCTTTCAGAGACATTGTCCACCTTTTACGCATCTAGTTAGGTATCCTTGAAGTCACTTGGTTGGGCATTCCTGAGGTTCTGTCTAGTCTTTTTTCCTTTGAGAAGCTCGTTTGAAGGCAATTTTTGGTATGGTACTTTTCAAGGTAACTCTTCGATCTCTTACTTTTTTATCTAATACAATATGATGGATCTTGGTTTAGGGAGTTCGGTAGCCATTAGCCCCTTAGACCCTGGTTATGAAGAATTTGCGTTTGACTCTTTAGAACTCTTTGACCCAACTAGGCTTCCCTCTCCCGTACTTTCTTTAGACGTAGGGACCTTGAGGGTTGGGGGAGATACCGAGGAGTGTTCTTTTGCTCAGGCGGTGGCTGAGAGAATGGCTGCTAGGGTAGCGGGCGGTGAGTTTTCATGTAGGACTTCAGACGAACCTAATAGTGTATATCTAAGTTGTACTGGTATTACCGCTATATTAGATCGAGTGAATACAGGTGAAGTAAGACCAGAAGGTTAACACACATTGTTCGAGTATAGAGCCATTATTGTAGCTCCCGAGGTATCACAATTGTTGATGTCATCTCCAGACCGATACTTATCTGCGGGGTATGTCAGCATTCGCTCCACCATTACTAAAAGTACTCTTGATTTTTATCGTTTCACTTATGAAATTCCAGAAAACATTGTTACGCGCGTGCCAGGTCCTGATGAGCGGATGTGTAGCCACCTCCAAGTGAAACAACCTTATATACTGCCATGTTTAGTCATGGCCTACGGATTCCTCCTCATACCTGTGTGTAGCATTTTTTGAGTGATGTTGGCTTAGCTCCTGCCCAGCTGGTCCCTAATGGGTGGGATCTATTGTTGGCATGTTTTATAGCCTGGCAATATGGTGGCGGGGGAGGCTTGATCGTGGAGACTTCTGCTATTCTGCACATGTAACGCCCCAGGAATTTCACCATTTCCAAACAGGGACCGTTACTAAGCCTACCTAAAATTTTCGCATAAACAAGAGAATTTTCTTCACAACAACACTAAGCAATAAAACTACCACGCTTCTACTGCGTTACTCTGATTTCCAACACTCACGAGAGCTTGAACAATTAGAACAACAACACCAATGTTTTAAGAGAAACTCACATCCTATACAGATAAACCATTTAATGCCGACTTCACATTAACCAAACCCTTCAAGGAAACCTTACTAACTATAAACCATCCACTAAATGAATATTAACATATCGAATGGCAATGAAGCAAAAGCTAATTCAAGTACGATCAACTTAAACAAATGTATTCATAAATATCCTAAGTAGATTACAATCTCGTAGTTCAAGAGGCTAACAAAATTAAGGCTCTAAAAGAATAATGAATCGGCAACCTTACAACATCCTTTAGACAATAGAACTAAACAAAACCAACCACTACCAACTCAACTACAGGATTAAATGGTCACCACTATCCTAACTAAAAGAAATTAATTGCACACAGCATAGCTAATGGTCCTTCCGATCAAGCCTCCTCCTCGCCATCACCATCCCAAGAGCTAGCTCGGCACCTGCAAACTGGAGGGGAAAAGAGGGATGAGTACAACCACAGTACTCAGTAAGCAGCCCTTATCTGAAGGGTCACACACAAACAGCATACTTATCAAGGAACAACGTGTCATGCTCATTAAAGGATCAACACACACACATCATGCTCAACCAAATCATGAAACATTCACAGTCATGTTTTTCATCACATTATGCATTCAAACATAGACACATTTTATAAAATTCAGTGACAACCACAACCAGGAACACATTAACTACCAGTACCAACCTCTAGTCTCCCTAACATCTCAAGTATCTCTACGCTTATCACAGCTACTCTAGCCTTCCACAGTTAACTCCTTCGAGCAGAGTCGGCCCATAACCATTTATACCCAGAGCCCCGACCCTGCAGCATCGGCCCTCGGCCATTTATACCCGAGGCATTGAACTTTGCATCGACCCTCGACCATTTATACCCGAGGCCTCGATGTCTTACATTCTATTGGCCCTTGACCATTTATACCCAAGGCCCCAATAGTTCTTCTTTCGAAAGACACCTCGCATCGACCCCCGGCCATTTATACCCGAGGCCTCGACGCTCATCTTTATCCAATATTGGCGTATCGACCCCCGACCATTTATACCCGAGGCCTCGATACCCAATTAGTGACGTATCAGCCCTCGACCATTTATACCCGAGGCCCTGACACTCACCCATTCACTTCGTAACTTTCATAACTCCACATATCATTTCTAGCCTCCAACCAGGATTTCAGTACTACTTCCCTAATAACACCAACCACCACAAAGCCCAACAACAACACAACCACTAGTAAGATTTCAATGCATCACGGGTCTCAATAACACAAAGTTTGACAACAACCAACCTGCTCACAGCATAGCGCACACAAAGCTTCAACAAACAACCCTATGACATTCTTCACATAACATGCTTTTCACAACATAACAAATCCTAATCACTTCCAACCAACCATGCAATATCAGTAAGTTCCTAAAGTTGCAGACAACAAACATGAATACCAGTCATATACATATCCAATATATAAAATAACCGCAAGTTACAATAACAGCGTCGACCTCACAAACCTGTCCAACAATTAAAATAATAAGAGAAAACATGTTTACAATGTAAAGTCAGCAAAAACGATTTCTATTAGCGCACAACAACGCACACACCCGCCCCTGTGCTACTTACTTTGTTATGTCCCAAAATTCTCATAAGAGTCCTACTTGCTACTACGTCGTGCCTCATGCATCAACAATCTCATAACAGTCCAATATGCGATACACCGAAATGATCATATGTAAAAGCCAATCAATCTAAAATAGTCCAACATGATCCAACAGCTCCAGCAGGCATCGTTCACAGAAAAAGCACAATCAGCCACTTAACCAAAATATAGTTGATAGATACCCAGCATTCATCAAACACTACCGACTTCTCATAATCATTCAACATGCTTTCGAAACAATAGATTATAGTACCGGTATACAAGTTTCATCATGAAAACCAATTAGAACATAACAACAATTCAATCATAGTGATCCAAGATTACTTGACTACAATTTATTCACACAACCACATAATTTTCCCAAGATATATCAACAGTTTTATCAACAACGACATTCACTAAATGATAACAACGACAAGCAACATGCAAATATCGCACATGGGCACACGAGCAAACAACCATAACATATCAGCACACAACAACCAACCCCTCCAGTAAGAAACTACTTACAACCATTAGCCAATATTCATAAGACACAATTAACTTACATATTAATAAATAATAAGCACACCGAAAGCACCACACAATTCATACATATTCAATCAACAAACATCCCCCAAGTAAGAACTACTTACTACAAAGTTCTAATGCGCTACCAAGTTCACCGAAGGGTTCCTAAATCCAAAAGCAAACCAAACTTGATTAGAATTCATGTTAGAAACACTTAGTTTGCATCGAAAGTAAATTTAGATGACCCGTTACCTACTATCTCACCATAAAACCTCTTAGGTTTGAAATGGGTAGACGCCGAGGAGGCTTGAGCTGCCGAATCCGGGTTCGAGAAGCTTCGAGCTTGCTGGTTTGATACTGAAAAGTAATGGGTAACATAAATCTAGCTTCGAACAAGGATGGGTATCACGAATCGAGTTCCAATTTGGTTTGGGTAAATGCCAAAATGCGTCGGAATACTTTTGCTCGCTTTGGAATCACAAAACGGGTCACCGAAGCGTTGATTCACGTGCTGGTTGCGGGTTCGTGGGTCGTCGAGGGGTCGTGGGTAGAAGGGAAGACTACAGCTGGTCGTCGTTTGCTAGTGGGACGTCAGATCTGAAGGAAACGCAGCTGGTTTGTCGGGCAGCCGCTGATACCGTCGGGTTCCGAAGGAAAACACGCCGCCTGGTTCGCTGCAACCGCGTGCCGCCGCAAATGCTACTGGTCAACACTGCTAACTGCCGTAGAGGAGGACATTTCCGGTATGGTGGTTGGTCGCATAGCCGCACGGGAGAAGCTGCGACAGTTTGCCATTCGTGGGACTGCTCGAAGCCGGTGAACCCAAATCCGCCATTGTTGCTATGGGATACGCCGCTGCGAGTCTGTACACACTGAAGAACTGAAGATCTGGGCTGACAACACCGGAGGATGAAGCTCGCTAGATGTATCTGTCGTGCGCCGTCGCTGCTGGAATGACTTGCTGCCGCTGCTCGCCTTGAGAAACACCGCCTGAAACTCTGCTGTGGTGGGGCGTCGTTCGTGTGGCTCGGTCGCCGGAGCTATGGTGGCCGGCGGCAGAAATCAAGAGGGGGGGGGGGGGGCTGGCGGCTGCAACAAGGGGGGGAGGAAGAAAGAGATCCTAGGGCTTCTTGTTTTTGTTTTGTTTATTATTTTTGTTTATTTTCTTTTTCTTTTCTTTTGTTTTTAAACTAAAAGCCCAATTCCCAAATTAATAGAAGGCCCATGGGTTTGAAGAAACTAAAATTCTACTTTCAAACAATATAAACTCAACGATCTTCAACTAAAACAAAATTAAAACAAATAAATCTAAGGCCCGAAGCGAAAAACCTAAAGAAAACACTCCAGTAATTAAAATAAACTCACAACAACCCAAAATGAAATCCAGGAGGAAAAATTAAATTTCCAAAAGTTTAATTAAGTTTTAATTAAAATCTCTTTTCAAAATTTTAGAACTTAATTATCTAAATCAAACGAAAATAGACTTGATTCGAAATTATCCAAAATTAAAACTCCAAAATAAGAAGTTTCAATAATTTCACTTAACGAAAAAGAAAGAAATCCAAAGGCACAATTTTAAATCATAAAATAAACGAGTCAGAGAACGCGGGGCGTTATAGCACACCTTTGTTTTGAAGGTTGTTCCTCCTCGAGAAAACCAGTATTTTTGTTTATCGAAGAAAAAAGAGAAGAAACCCTTAGTGGAATCAGAGAGGACTGGAAGCCGAATGCCTCCAACAAGGCTTTCAGTCGTCGTGACAGACAGAAAGTTACTATGTCTAGTTCTAATAAAAACTCAAAAAAGTGAGTAGTTTTTTATTAGTGGGGATTGGCTTTCCACTATGGGAGGTATTTTTGATATCCTGACTGAATTCAGGGCTTCTGGTAGGCATTTACTATTTTATTCGCCTCTTCTGCTCACGTCCCCCTACAAATCGTGTCAAAAAAGCACGAGTTAACTCCCGAAAGGAAGTTATCGACTGCCTTTTAAGTTGTCGATACCAAGTACTGGCTGGACCGGCAAGAGTTAACGAAAATGCCCTGCATTTTATCTTGTCACGAGCCCCCTGAAGATCCATCCAGGCGCTAAAGGTGTCAATATGGTCCAATGGATCTTTGGTACCCTTATATTGCTTCATGGTTGGCCATTTAAACTTTCGCGGTATAGCTACGGCCATGACATTGTCTGCGAATCGGGTGCTCGACTCATCGCGTGGTTCTTCTTTGTTTGGTACCTTATCAGGGTAGCCATTATGATTATATAACGTGGCGCTTGGATGTTCCTCAGTAAGGATTTGGCGACGATGGTTGAAGAGATCGCGCAAATCCGATTGTCCTCGGCTTTCATGTTCTTTTCTTCTGTTCTCCAAAAACTCCCGTAGGTTGTTGGTATCCATTCCTTCTAAATATGATCGTGACCATGTCTGGTGGTATCGTCGTTTGTTTGGAATGCGGGCCTTAGGGGAATTGACACTATTTGAGGGATTCTTGGGTCGGTTGTTTCCTCCCAGGGTCAGTTTCTCTTGAGGATTTGGAAGCGGGCTTGTTCGGGACTCATCTTCTCCTTCTATGGGAGCCTTTCCTTTGACTGGATCTCAAACAAGTGGTCCCTGAGAGGGGAAACTTGCACAAATTCTTGGGTGTCCTTTTTGTTTTAACCGATCCAGAATTTGGGCCATATCTCCCTTCAGTTCCTGCACATCTCGGTCAATTTGGGTGAACTTACTTCGATGTCGCCGAGGCACCTCGGTGTCGTCTACGAAATGGGTAGTCACCGTAATTTTCTCTTGTGCCTTCCTGGCACCCTGAACCTGTTGGGTGTGTTGCCCTAAACTCGTAGTTTATATTTTGTGTAAAAACAAATGTATATTCAATAAAGTTTTATTCAATAAATTTGTTGTTGAATTCATAGCATTGCATTGTCCAAAATCCAATAAACTAAACATCTGAGGTTATTTTAGTGTAACCGGGACAGTATATGTACTGGGTATATATTTGATATACCCCTGATATACGAGGTATATATTTGATATACCCTGATATACAAGTGGATAATGCCCCGTGAATAACCTAAAGGGTCTATAGTATATGGATAAGGCTGGGTACCTTATCCCGGCAACATTATGGATACGGCCCACTCTGTAAAGGTTACAGACGACTCGATCCAGGTCGTTTGTGTAGAGACATGCGAATGGGGATATCCTATACAATGAGTTTGTATAAGACTGGACCACGAAATAGCCAATCTTTAGATGTAACACCGTTAACTAATAGATTGCTGTTTCTTAGGATGACCAGACAACTCATTCTCAATCCTGAGTGAGTTATGGACTTCTGCCCGTGAGGGCTCGTCCTTTGATCTGTATGGGTGAGAGTGGCCCAAGTTGCCGACTCAATATTCCTACCATTTTGGGGACGAGACCGAGTGGGGAGCTGGGAACATAACTTCACAAGATGGAATTCACTCCTCCCCGACTTTAGGGGAGTAGATGAGTGTTCTCTTAAATGCTGACTCCGGGACTTGAACAAGGAGCCCCACCCTCTCATTGGCCCGAGAGGGACTTCCGGTTATTGGTCGGGCCATAACCGGGTTGTTCATTAGAGGAGCAGTGGTGTTTAAGGAGTAAGATGTAACTCAGGGGTAAAACGATAATTTGACCCAACTTGAGTTACGAGCACTCGTGAAGGATTGACTCGTCATTAATGGTCATATATCCATGGACACGAAAACATTCTGCAGTGAGAAGAGTGCAACTGCGAGTCTTTAGTAGAGTGACCCGTAGTTAACGAATCTTGATTAACTCGGTCAATGAGTTTGACCGATTAATCTTGCATCGTTGGAGCTTCTGATCTGTAGGTCCATTAGGTCCCTTTGCTAGCTCATAACGGGTCAAAAGAGGATCAAGTTTTTGGAAGAATTTGAACTGTTCAAATTACTTAAGGGATTATATGTATATTGATATATTATAATATATAGTTAATTATAAATTAAAACTATATATTATGAGAGAAATTATTTGAATGAGATTCAAATAAAATTAATATGAATAAGATTCATATTAAAACTATAGGTTAAAAATATTGTGCATATACATTAGAACTATAGGTTATAAGAGAGAATATGGTTTAGCCAAACTATATCTCATATTTAATTAAATGTTAAATAATTAATTGTTAATTATTTAATATTACATTTAGTTAATTAATTATTAATATTAATTATTTATTAATTTGATTAATAATTATTTAATATTACTTTTAATTAATTAATTATTAATTTGATTAATAATTATTTAAAATATTAATTATATTAATATAATTAATAATTAACTCCCCTGCATTATTGCAGGGGAGTGGGGAGTTATGTGACGTGGGGTAACTCCCCATGTCACTGGTTTTTCTGGGATTGCAGAACTGTTCTGCAAAGAAAAGAATAGAACAGAGAAAAAAGTAGCACTCCCAACTCTCTCAATTTGATCTCTCTCAAACTCTCCCTCACATTCTATAGAATTGCTCCCACAAGCACGATCTCGAAACCCAAGAGGATAGCAAGGAAGATCGTTTGGTGGTGTTCGTTGGGAAATCGTTGAAGAAACGTTCTCCAAGGTAATGGTTCCCTCTGTATTTTCATCTTGAATTTTTTGATTTTGTTTCCCAAATTCACGAACAACGGTCCGCTTCCGCTCCGGGATTCACATCCCTTCAGAACCGGACGTCGGAAAGTTGGTTGGGACGCTATATGCCTCGGGCTAGGATGTTGCGTTTGCCCAGAATCCCTAGTTTCCTCCGAATAGTAGGGTATCATTCGGTTCATAATGTGATAATTCATTTTTGGGAGTTTTAGATAGTTGTTCTCACAGACGGCGCCAACTGTTGATGCAATTTGGGGAACTCGGGTCGGATCGAGCGAACCAAGTAACCCGAAGAATCGACCGTCAAACTTTTGGATAAGAATTTGATTTGAAAATTTGGAGGAGCTTGGATCTACAATAAGAGAGAAATAAGAGAATAAACACCGTTAGGGAAGGGCGAGTGGATGAGACCTTCGAGCGCTTCGCTTTAGCCAAGCTTCGACCGCTACTGCTCGTCGCTTCTGGCCGCCACCAGTTCCCGTTCTTTTCCGGTGCACTCGCTTTAATCTCCGACACACAAGGAAGGACGCGGTGGGGCAGGCCCCACGTATCTTCAATCTCGGCCCCTAAACCATTCCCTGAATTGAAAATCCCCCCTTGACAAGCACTCTGGGACCCACCAACGCTCATTCAAACCCGGGTCGGTCGGTCCTCCATTCTATCTAGATAAGAAGCAACGCGCCATCACCTACATCCCTTTCTTTCCTCTGCCGGGGACTTCCATGAAATGAAAACGTGAGTTCGCAGGCCACGCTTGACTTGCTTCTAGCTTAGGGAGAAAGGCGCATCCTGGTGTGGTGTCGGCCGACCACACTCCGATGCTTAAGTTAGTTGATGAGCTTTAAGCGTGGAAGAGAGGAAATGAGCAAATCTCGAGTGAATTGCTTGAAAGAGAATGACATATCTCCCCTCTATTTATAGTTTTTGATGGTAGTGTGAACAGGTGTTGGAAAAGTCAAAGTGGTTTGTCAAAGTCAACTGCCACTCTATAATTGGCTCTATAATGAGACCAATAGATGCACAAAGAGAGTCGGTGGGTCCTTTCGTCCAATATTTGCACTATGGTGGCAACTTTGTTGGCGGTGGTCAAAGAAAGCGGTTGAAAAAGAGGGTGGACCTAATAGGCCGCACAAAATCGGGGCCCACTATCACAAGGCGATGGGCCCGCCCAACTTTCCTCTCCCAGCCTTTTATACAGATAAGCAAATAATTGATTAATTAAAATAAATAAAATGCTACATATAATCAGTTTGATATGGACATATATGTGTGTGGTATAGCCATATTTCATGCCGTCTGCCTAGGATTTGTCAAGTGGCCAAATTTAGGATAAGTTAAAAAAAAGTATAAGATAATATAATGGACGATGCAAGTTGAATTTAATAGCAGAATTGAATAGTTTTTATCAAACAAAAAATAATAATAAATATATATATATATATAATATATAAGAGTTGAATAGTACTCAATGCGCGTAAAAATAATAAATAAATAAGAAAAAAAAAGAGAACTTTGGTGGATCCTCCAATAATTTATAAACTATTGAAAGAATTGAAAAGTTCAAGTCATATAAAATTTTGTTTTACCGAAGCAACTTTGACACATAAGTTAACGACAAAACAAGGAAAGAAACATACATAAACATATTTGGGGTGAGATTCATCCTCTATTCAAAATTTATGCCTTAATTAGTTGAGTTGTTTTTATGCGTTCGGTCTTTTTAAAATATTAGAAGATTACAAATCTTTTATTAAAAAGTTTTATAGTAAAGTGATGTGAAACAAAAGGGTCTTGATAGCTAATATAGTAATTAATTGCATAATTTGGAATTTGAATTTTTTCATGATTATTAAATATTTGCTAGATAAGATGTGTGTTATCTAACCTAACAAGTATGATAAGATGAAATTATTACATTAAAAATTGGAAGAAAAATTATGTTTGTAAGGAACAATAAAGTGCTATTTAAAAAGTCAAAAATACTTTAAAATACTTTGAGACCATGTACTTGTAAAATACTTTTTGACTTTAATGCTTTATTTGACATTTAAAATTCGACATAAATGACTTTTCACTCTAGGATTTTAAAGGATGAAATGATTTCAAATTCTTAATCGTATTTAGAATCAAGTGAATTTCAAATAATTGAAATTGAAATTTATTGTTTAAATTTTGTTATATCCTTATAATTTTGCATGATATTGTATAAATAATAATATAATATTTTAACGTGAAAGAATAATATCAACCTCATAAATTAAAACTTTCAAATGAAATTTAAAAGGAAAAAACAAAAACAAAATAACTTGTAAATGTCTCCCTCAAAATATATATTTTTTTAAAACTTTAAGTCAAATTATTTTAAATCTAAACTAAAATAATCAATACTTTTATTATAACTTAAAAAAACTAAAACCATAACTTAATCTCCCTTCATCAAACTTTCCCATATTTTTTTCTATTTTTTTTTTTTATGACAGTGCCCCTGCTTCCCTTTTTTTTTTTTTCAAAGCAGTACTTCCATCGTTAAAAAAAAAGTAAAAAATAAAAACAAAACAAAGTGGTTAAAAAGATCAGAGATTTTAAGTGTATCGAACTACCAATCTATTTATAACTCATTTGAAACGACTTTTTCTTACCCAAATTAGTGCCATAAAAACTGTAATAAAAAGAAAAGAAAATTGATGGAAGACATACCGAGCAAAATAGAAAATCAATTTGTATTTTGATTGAATGTTTATAAAAATATATATATATATATATATATATATATATATATATATATATATATATGAGGCAAAAGAGAAAACAAACTATGACAATTATTTGTCTAAAAATAAAAAAAAAATATATATTTTTTTCCATATAAAATAGGTAAATTTGAAATTTGTTCCCTGTTATATTTAAATTCTTCCAAATCGGACGTATTAGAAAGGAAATTTTTCCTAATAAAACGTGATTTGAAATCCTTTTTTTTTTTTCCAGAAACCAAACTGCATAAATGATTTAAAATTTTTGCAAATATTTGCAAATCAAGAGTCCCAAATATATGGTAAAAGATAAAAGTGGAAAAAAAAAACATATCATCAAATAAGACTTAATTTAATCTATTATTGGACACGTTGAAACTTTCTTTGATTGGGAAATGAATGAAAACTTTGGTATAAGGACGAAAATATAAAATAAATGAAAAATCAAAATCAATTTGACGTGGACACTTATGTAGGTCGTAATGGCATATTTCATGCTGTTACTCATAGATTTGATAGCATTTATTTATATCTCATTTTCGTCAATGAGCCCAAATTAATGTCAACCTTAGGTTCTTTTTACTTATCAGGAATCGAAACGTAGATAAATCGGAATGAAATAAATTGGAATTATATATATATATAGTACGTAGTGTTGTATTTTTTTAGAGCTTAATCAATTTTTATAGTAGATCTCTATTTTGCAACCCACTTAAATCAATTAAATATGAGTTTTTTCTTTTCTTTTTTAGCCTTACAAAGTGGGGGGCTACAAAATTTGATTTTGAACTTTTATGATTTGACACGCAATCATATTATATAGTTTTTATTACATTATGCAATGCTCACATAGAATCTTCCTCATTTTGATCCTTTTCTATGTTGAATTAGATCCCAAAAATATGATATCATCGCCAGTTTTTGAAAGTGGACAATTCAAATCATAAATAATAATTTAAAAATGTTAAAATTAACAAATCAATGTAGTTAAATTTGTAATAATTTAATATCTATCGTAAAAGATGTTGTTAAGAATAGTAATAGAGTTTTTTCTAAACCGTTACATAATAAAAATCAACACTTAAATTTGACGACCAAAGTAACATAGCTCAGCGTTAATTACCTATATCTCCAACCAAGAGGTTGTGAGTTCGATCTTCTACCCCTATATGTTTACTAAAAAACAATAATAATAAGACACTTAAACCGTTTATTATTTTAATAAAGTACAGAATCAAAAGCATTTTTTATAGCTAAAATAAAAGAGCTTTTCACAAGAAAGGTGATGAAGTCTAGTAGGAATCGCCGTCCACGTGTAGGGTGGAGATTTACCAATTTGGACATCAAGATCAGTATAAGTAGAGAGCGAGCCCCTCCACCTAAAACACACAAAATCCAACAGCTTTGAAGGAATTTGATTCACAGTTTTGAAAAAAATTTCTTACTCTGAAACAAAAATGGCTTCTGCTGCAAATGCGGTGACAATTGCTCCTGTGGAGACAGCTGCAACTGCCAATCTGGGTCTCTCTCTCTCTCTCTCTCTCAATTTTTACTTAATTTTCATTTTATGTTATATTCAAAATATTCAATGATTCGAAATATTCAATGATTCGAAAACTCCGGTCGATGAAATAGGTTGGTTTTTCATGAATTCACCAAGATTGGACCGAACCGATCTTATTTATGTTTCTCTCTGGTATTCTGTTCTTCAAAATTAAGCTTACAGCCCTAATTTCACTCTTTCTTTGTTCTGTTAGCTATTTTCTACAAATGTTTCCAAAGAAAAGTACCTTTTTTAAAACTTATTTCTTTTTAGGCCAAGAATTCAACCATATTTATAAGAAATGTGAAAAATATATCAAAAAATTGTGGTAAGTAATCATAATTTCGAAGAATAGAAATCTAATTGTGGGTAAGAATATATTTTTTTGTAATAAAATTTTACATTTGAGTTACTAACTTGAATTCAATCTCTGGAAATGAGTAAATATACTTTGGTTAAAATTTTCGCAATTTCCAAACTAACCAACCAACGGTTGTTGTATAAACAAATTTGTAACTTGAACAATTAAATTTTGTTTCAAAAATACATCAACCGAATCCATAAAGACCTATGGTAGAGGGTCGTTTTAGTTTGAAACATGAGATATGAAAGTTAATCTTACTGGTCATCCTTAACATATAACTCAATTAGTTAAGAGACCTATTGTTGATCAAAGTTCAGACATTTGAATTCTCTGAATAGAATTAAAGAAAAAAAAAAGTGAAAATTACTCTTCTTTTTTTTATAGAGAAAAAAAAGAATTATTTTCACTTCTTATCATTTATATTTTTTATTGAAACATTTTGTTTAATCTTTTCAGGACCATCACAGAGGCCTCCCTGAAGATGTAAGGAACAATTTTGTGACTTCTTGATATTGAAAAAAAAAATTGCAATAATAAAATAGTATATGTCAATACCTTATGCTTGGCGCTAAAGCCATTTTATATTTAATCATGTCAATATTATCAATAAATTAAACCTAAATAAAACTCAACTGATTAGATATTAATAATTTACTTTATAGACTGCAAGGCCGTTGAAATCTTCACATTTATGTTTATAATATTATATTTTGAAAAAACAAAAAATCATCAAGCGTAAAGATAATATAAAATTATATGTATATGTATATGTGTGTATATATATTGAGTATAGTATCGTGTTGAAATTGTGATCGAAGAAAATGAGATTATCAAACTGCTTTTTAAAAATACAGAAATCAAAATAGACATTTTGATTTAATACGGTGCGGTTAACTGTGCAGGAGCGGGTGCAGCTGTGGGAGTAGCTGCTCCTGCGACCCATGCAACTGCAAATGAGCAATGGGAGGGGTCGGAAAAAGCCCAACACAAAGCTTCTGGATAGAATAAATTGATGAATCAATCAACCTCTGTTGTTTTTTTTTTTCTCTTTTTTTCTTTCTTAAGATTGCCATTGAAACTGTAAGGCCATTTTGAATGGCTTTTCATGTGGCTTCTTGAAATTAGTGTGAACTATGTACACTGCTTTGTTGTACTGGGTAGGGTTTGGTTTCATCAAAGCTTCAAGTGTGTTTGAATTTGTGGTTAATGAATGTTTGTTTTGTGTACTTTTCACTGATCTCTTTACACTATAAGAATTCAGACTTTTTTTCAACACTTCAAAACGTCGGGAAAAGACCTTAAAATATCAAGAGTAATTTTATGCAACGAATACTTTTGTTTGGGAGAAGTCCGTCGGGACAGCGATGTTAGGTTAATGGAACCAAACAGGAGGAAAAAACTACATAACACCCAGGCTAGGTGATAGGGTCGAAACCGCAGTGCTACGAACCCAGAAGACACTAATATTATGGAAGTAGTACTCCTTCTGGATCGATTGATCTATATCTTTTTCTTCCAAGTATCTTTATAATAGTATGATTTGTCCGATTTGGACATAACCTTGACGGCTTACTTTTGGTTTCACCCAAAGACCTCGTACCAAACCAAACCAACAATCCTCCCTCCAAACAAAGTGTCACGGATTGCTCGTCACCTGAGCATATAGCCACTTGTCAAGGACAACATAGCTTTATTTTTGGTCTCGCCACCAAAAGGTCTC
>NW_028275198.1:0-39896 GCF_013281855.1 Momordica charantia | reverse complement strand
AAATGGGAGGAAAAACCTTTCACTCACCACCATTAATTGTGGAAAGTGGGGAAGTGAGTGGGGAAGTGGCGACTTCCCCCTTAGTCCTCTTTCCTATAAAAGGGAGGTTCTCCAAATTTCTTTTCGGTTGCCCCCGTCCCCGATTGATGAGCTTCCAAAACTCCAACAAGAAAATCTCTCTCGTTCTCTCGATTTCTCGATTTCTCTTTCAATTATAAGACAATTCCTACAAACTGAGTTCTTAACATCTAGAGTATAGCGAGGAAGACTTTTTGGTGGCGTTGGTATCTACATTGAAGAGGTGTCTTCAAAGGTATGTAACACTAACTTCGTTTAATCATACTTATGTCTTTTATTCGTTGTAATTCTAAAACAAAGACAAAGCACACGCGTTTGCACGCTTCCGCTATGGGATCCGATCCCTTCAGTTGTTTCATACCAAATGTCTTGTAACTCTATTTGGTTGATGATGCCACTAAACTTCATGAAAGCATATGAGTCGACTTACGATGCACCATACGTCATGTCCATTGGTACAGTAGGCAGATAGACTTGCAAATTCCTTAGTACATGGCTCCCTGATCATCTGAAATAGTAATGTAAAAATGTATAATTAATTGTAAATCAATATATACTTAGAATTTCAAACAGTTAAAACACGTACCGAGCCTGGTGATAAGAGGTCCAACATGTATCTATATTGGATCAAAACATATGTAGATACTTCTGTAAAACAAAATTGATCCCTCCATCTACAATAATATTATAGGTTAACAATGATTTCAATAGAACAATTAAATGTATAAAATAATTCAATAGTTATATCGACGTACCAGGCAGCTAATGTCAACCCACGAGCTCGTGATCCGAGATGATGTGACGATGTGTAGAGCCATTGTTGGAAACCGATCTCAAGCCCATACTTGAAGAAGTATAATTGGACCGACAATGTCACGTGAGTTAGACTGGCACGCTTTGCACAAATTTCGGTACAACCATGCCAAACATGCTCCACCACAACTGAAATGTCCAGCTACCTCAAAATCTTCTAGCAGTGGGAGGAAATCAAATGCACCAAGTTGTTAGACTTATCGGCGAATAATAGACTACCACTAATAAGCTGTATAATATAGACACGAGCATATTTGGCAATGGTTTCTTCATCTGCATCATCGTTCATGTTATGAAAATTGAGAAGCTAGGCAAGGCAAACTCAACCTGGAGTCTCTGATGTGTCGATCATCTAGAGTCACCCCAAGTAATGCTTGACAGGTGCCTTTCCAATCATAATCAATGAGACGAGTAAGGGCTTACCATCTACTGGTAACCTAAGTTGTACTGCTACATCCTATAGAGTGATAGTACACTCTCCATCTAGCATGTGAATGTATGAGTCCCTAATCTCCACCGTTCTACAAGCGCGGTTATCAAATGCTAATCTAATTGGATGAATCCCAATCTGGCAAATCCGTAGAATCTAGAAGCGTGTAATGCGGACTCAATCAGAGGATGTAGCAAATGGAGCGATCGAGTACTGCCTCTCTACGTCAACAGTGCAACTCTCATTACACTGACCTTGCCAAACTAATTTTGATCGATGTTTTGCTTGGGTATATAATATAGATCGATCAGTAGGACCTGAATCTAGTTCCATAATCTGATACCATAGATAATCATTAATTAGAAACTTAAATCAACATATTATTTGAGTAAACAAGATTCATCATAAAATGTATCAAACTGCAACAGTAAATACAAAATTACAATCACATAAAAAGAAATTACATTGACAAAAAAAAAATAACATAGATAATTCTAACTTAAAATTTAGTAATACAATCACATAAAGTTATAATTCTTTAACTCAGATATCTTTATTAGTTATGTTATTATTGTTAATTATTATCTTTTATAACTAAGATTATTAAAATATTTGTTATTCTAATTTGTTTTCTTTATTTAATTTAATTTTATATAGATTTTAATTCGACAATGCATTGTATTTTACATCTCCTAATCAATATAGTACTTTAATGAAATAATAATAATAATATTGGCAAAGACTGAGTTAATAGCTTAGGAGTCGAACTGCTGAGAGAGTAGACATGGAGACAAGTTATGGGATGTGGGATGACTTTAGTGATCGTTGTGTCGCACCAATTTCAAGAGATAAATAGACCCAAACATAGGTTGATGAGGTAAATTCCATGTCTATAGATGAACTTGATTCTAGCCTTCCAACCTCAATCTGATACTATTAAAAAATTATCAAAGAGAAAGGTAAAAAGAGGAGATAAGTTAGTTGAAATTATAACTAAGTCTTTGGATAAAATGGGTGTCCTCTATGAGAAAATAACTGAAAATATTGGTAAGATAACTAATTATTTAGGAACTTAAACTATTATTTATTAAAAGAGAACTTGCATATTTAATGAGCTTATGAATGTTGAAAGACCGACAAACATTCAAAGAGTTCAAGTAGGTACATTTCTATCGAAGGATCCTGATCAAACCCATTATTTTGTTTACATTGCTGCATTCTTAATGGAGGGAATTTCATTTTGTGTGTTTCGTTTGTTGAATGAGTCTGACTTGAGATTCATCTTATTTGTTTTTATAGTGTTAGTTGTTTTGAAAAACTAGAAGAATAAATATATTCCAAGCTCTAGTATGTTTTTTGTTGGTATGTAAACACGATATTAGAATAAACTTTATTTATGATAATACTAAAAAATTGTGTTTTTGAAAAATATTAAAATTTGAAAATTGAAAATTATATTTAATATTAATTTTTTTCTTTAAAAAATCGTATGTTAATATTGTAGACACTGTATTTGGTCCGGCTTATTTTTTGTTTTTGTTATCTTTTTGTTATTACTTTATTAAGTTGATTTTTATTTGTTTTGGTTTAAAATATCATAAGTTTACTTTATTATTAGTTTTAAGGTAAAGTATTAATTAAATTAAAAAGTAGATTTTATTTGAAAAGAATATGATTTATTATTAAATAAAAGAAATAAAAGATTTGATTTTAAAAAGTGATTTTGTTTTAAATGAATGATTTTTTTTTTTAAAAAGAATACTGATTCTATTTTCCGTTTTTTTTCGTCGAAACCAACACTGTGGCTTACTTCTTGCTTCCTTTCCTCATTTTTTCTTTTACTTATTTGACTATTCTATATAACTGTTACTGTTACCAATTTCTAGTATTTAAAGAGGTTTTATCAACACAGCTAAGGGGACACAGGGTAGAAAGAAAAAGAGGGTGGTTTGTTTAAAAGAAAGTACCTCCTCTCGTAACCCGTTAAGTCCCTCACATTTTCATCTTCTTTCTCACTCTAAAACCCACATTTTCCCTCCATTTTCTTTTATTCTTTCTCACTCTAAAATCCACATTTTTCCACATTTTTCTGTTTCTTCCTTCTCTCTAAAAACCCATATCTTTCCACCATTTATTTTCTTTTTCTTTCCTTCTCTAGGAACCCACGATCTTCCTTCCATAACCACACATTTTCTTCTTTCTCTCTCTTCCAAACCCCCATTTTCCTTTTTTCTCTCTTCCTTTTCTCTTTCTTTTTCTCTCTAACATCCACCATCTTCAACCTTCCTTTTTCCTTTTCTTTTCACCACCATATATTATCTCACCCCTCACAAACCCACCTACCATATTCACACACATCTGGCGGCCATAGACCTCCAGCGACATGCAAACGCCGGTGCACGTCCCCGACGACCACAACTCCGGTGACCCGCGAACAACTCACCCACGACAACCCTAACCCAAATTTCGACAACCTCCAACGACGACACTCCAACGGTGCACATCCCTTACGACCCCAAACTCCAGCGACTCGCGAACAGCTTGCAATCTTTAACAATGACTCAGAGGCATAAGTATTCCAACGAATAGTGGCAAACTCCGGCAACAACCCACAAACAGAGGCGCTCCAACGACAAACCCGTTCCGATCTTCACCTCCACGAGCAGCAGCGACAGTGCTCCGGCCCAGGACCTCCAACATGAACATGCCGACGCATTTCCCCAACGACAATCTCCGACCACGACTGTTTCTCCCTTCGACTACCTTCATCGATCGTTTCTAGTGGGTTACAAAAAAGGAAAGTTGTTTTATTAAAAATGAAAATGATTTTAGTTTACTTTGTTTGTTTAAATAAGTGAAACAAATTCCTCTTACAAAAGAAAAGATTTTTACTTTATTTATTTGTTTAAATAAGTAAACTTTTTTAAAAATATGTTTTAAAAGGGAAGTTTTTATTTTAAAATTTTAAACATTTCAAATCCAGAATATATTAAAAGTTTTTTTTTTCCTTTTTTTAATACAAAATTTAAAAATAAAAATGTTGTATTTAAAAAAGGAGATTATGGATTATGTTTTTTTAATAATTTGTTAATATAGTTATAAATATTATATAGTTATGTCATTAGCTTCTGATGAAATAGTGATACTTGAACCTGGAAATAGGTCCGCTTCTGATATTGAAGTAGAAGTTGAGGAAAACTGTTTGAACCTCCCAGTAAATTTGAATCCCCCACGTCGAAATGAGGAGACACCTTCACAATATTCACTATAATAGATTTTGAGATTATAAATTCTATATGTGAATAAGGGTCAAAGTGGGAAGAGGGGGGTCAATGTCCGTAGAAATGAATGCATATAATATATGTATAAGGTCAAAGTTTAGGAACAAAGAGAACTGCAACTTGCTGTCAAGAAATATTTTATTGCACAACATTATTAATTTGTTGTAAGATAATCAAGTTAAGATATGTAGTATGTAAAATGCAAACACAGAATGATGGTTGCAAGTGGAAACTTGGCGCTCATCGACGTAAATCCCATGAGATGTTTAAAATCAGTGTACTTGAAGAGGCTCATTCATGATTATACACAGAGCTCACACAGGATCACACACAATTGGACTCAAATTTTATGTACAATAAAATCCAGAATATTGTACGACGTGATTCTAGTACGTCTAGAGCTTCATTACAAGAAACCATAAAAAATATTTGGGATATTATGTAAACTACAAACGTGTGTGACAAGCTAAACGGAAAATATTAATTAAAGTTTTTGATTGGAAAAAATTGTATGAAGAGCTCTCATACTAGTTAAATGCTCTTGTGCATTACCATGTAGACACTCGAGTTCTTTGAGATTTGATATATTCGAATAAACTTGGCAATCTTATTTTTGGGCGAGTTTTTTTGGTCATTTTGTCCTACAATCGAAGGACTTAAACATTGTAAGCCATTAATGCAAATTGATGGTACACACCTGTATTGTAAGTATAAGAGAAAATTACTTATTGTCACCACAATTGATGCAAATTGACATATATTTCCTCTTGCTTTTGCTATTGCTGAAGAGGAAAATACTTTTAGTTGGTTATGGTTTTTGTGTGCCTTGCAAAATTTGGTTACAGAACAAGATGATATTTGTCTAATTTATGATCGACATGGAGGTATTTTGTGTTGAGAATGATAAAGGTAAACTAATTCATTTTTGTCCCACATGGAAAGATTATCATTTGGAAAGTTGGCTTATAATCCAAAACCATGTAGTGGGCTTACAAACATGGTGAAAGGTAAGCCCAAGTCTTGACCCACACGTGTTCTGTCATCGTCCGGTTAGCTTGGGCGTGAGGCTTTCTTTTTTATGGAACGTTTTCTTTTCCTAGGTTTTGATTTTGTCAAAACTGCGTGGCGCACTTAGAGTGATTTGTGCTAAGTCTAACTTAAATGGTTGCTTAGTAAAAGAACCAACACGTGTTTATAAATGTTTTTGAGTTTTTTTTTCTTAAATCCAATTTCTGTTTTTAGCAACCTAGTGACTATAAATTGTCACTTCCCCTTCATTTTACAGATCCATCTTTCACTTCCTTATCCTCTCCTTTCCATCCTTTAGAAAGATTTTTCTGAGCACGATTCGATTCCACTCAGTTCTAACGAGTGCACGTTTGTATCGGAGGTTGTGTTAACCTTGGGGAGCATTCTGACAATATAACGATTTAGCACCGCGGTCGTGTCGATTTTGCTTTCAGGGCAGTGGTTTCACCCACGACACAACAATTCTTAAATTGGTCGTTCCAATTTTGACCTTATCCTTCCCTCAATAATTTCAATCTGAAAGCAAAAATTACATGGCTACTATTGGATCCGGGGAGGCCCTAGCAGACTTGTTAAAATTGGAACCTCTCGATGGATCCAATTATCGCCGCTGGTCCCAGAAGCTACTTATTTTCTTTGAGCAGTTGGAGATCAACTATATCCTTACTACTACTCAGCCCCAGCCGTCGCCACAACCACCACTGCTGACCAGTCTGTCGCCACGGCTTCAGCCACGACTGCTGATCCCGGAACGTCCACTGTTGCTATCAGTGGTACTAACAAATTTGAGAAAGACAACAAGACTGTTCGTGGGCATCTACTCAACCATATGAAGGATTCTCTCTTCGATCTGTTCGTAGTCCAAAAATCTGCAAAGATTATTTGGGACAGTTTAGAATCTAGATATGGTGGGATGATGCAGGCAGGAAAAAGTACGTCATCGGTAAATTATTTCAATTCCAAATGACGGATGAAAAACCAATAATGGATCAAGTTCCTGAGTACGAAAACCTGGTGGCAAATGTGCTCTTAGAAGGCATGAAGATTTGTGAGGTTTCTCAGGCAAATATGCTGCTTGAGAAATTCCCTCCCTCATGGAGTGATTATCGAAACCACCTAAAATACAAGAAAAAAGAGTTGACCCTGCAGGAATTGATCAGTCACATGCGTACAGAGGAAGCCAACAGACAAAAGGATAAGCTCTCTTCTCAATCTTTAAATTATGTTAAAACTAAGTTAGTTGAATCTTCTAGTGCTTTCAAAGACAGGTTCAAAAATAAAGGGAAACAGGGTTTTAATGATAGAGTACAAAATAAGAAGGGATTTCAAATCAAAAATGCTGGGGGAAAAATTGAGAAAGCCAAACTGGTTTGTTATGTCTGTGGAAAACTAGGACACAAATCTTATCAATGCATCCAGAGAAAAGACAAACGACCTACTCCACAAGCGAATCTCGCAGAGACAGATGATATCATTGTCGTCGTGGTCGTGGAGGCAAATATGGTAGAGAACAAGTCTGACTGGATCCTAGACACCGGAGCTTCCAGACACTTATGCTCGAACCGTGAGCTCTTCCATGACTTCCAGGACTCCACCGATGGCGAATGTGTCTTTATGAGGAACTCTACCACAGCTGGAGTACTTGGGAAAGGGAAGATACTCTTAAAACTCACTTCTGGCAAAAATTTATCTTTAAGTTATGTACTGTATGTTCATTCTCTACGTAGGAATTTGGTGTCTGGAGGTTTGCTGAATCGAGCTGGACTTAGGATTGTATTTGAGGCCGACAATGTTATCATCACCAAAAATGGTGACTTTGTTGGTAAGGGATATTTAGCAGATGGTTTGTTTGTCCTTAACACTACTTCTATTAATGAAATTGATTCACATTGTGCTTATATGGTTGAGTCTATTGATGTGTGGCATGGTAGACTAGGGCACGTGAATATTGTATCAATTAAAAGGCTTAAAGCTCTAAATCTAATTGATACTTATGAGTTGCACGAAACCCAGAAATGTCATGTATGCGTAGAGACAAAGTTTCACAAAAAACCTTTTAGACCTGTCACAACTAGAAGTACTGAGCTACTTGAATTAATTCATTCTGACTTAGCTGATTTCAAGAACACTACTAGTAGAGGTGGAAAACATTACTATATTTCATTTGTTGACGATTTTTCTAGATATACAAAAATTTATCTACTAAAATCTAAAGATAAAGCTAGTAGTATGTTTTTGAAATTCAAAACTGAAGTAGAAAACCAATTGGATAGAAAGATAAAAAGAGTAAGATCTGATAGGGGAGACGAATATAGTGATAATTTCCTTAAAGAATTTTGTGAAATGAATGGTGCCATACATGAATTCACTACTCCTTATTCACCACAACAAAATGGAATAGCTAAACGTAAAAATAGAACGTTAAAGGAAATGATGAATGTTATGTTATTGAGCTCTGGTTTATCTGATAATATGTGGGGGGAAGCTGCGCTCTTTGCATGTTTTGTTCTTAACAGGGTCCCTCACAAAAAGCTGAATAAGACGCCGTACGAACTTTGGAAAGGATATTCACCTAACCTAAGCTACTTGAGAGTGTGGGGGTGCTTAGCAAAAGTGGCATATCCAGAATTCAAAAAACCTAGGGTAGGCTCTAAAACCTTTGACTGTGTCTTTATTAGTTATGCTCAAAATAGTTCAGCGTATAGATTCATGTGCTTAAGGAATACAATTTGTGAATATAGAGATGCTGTATTCTTTGAAAATATTTTCCCGTTCGTCAAGAATTTGAGTGAATCGTGTGTACCAAAACAAACTTTACCCTCAATTTCTAGTGATGAGTTGGATTCTGAACGTAGTAGTGAGGTTACAAAAGATCCAGAACTTAGGAGAAGTAAAAGGCAAAAGATTAGCAAAAGTTTTGGACCTGACTTTTTAACTACCTTTTTAGTTGAAAAATCGGATAAAATAGATAATCAATTTGCTTGCATGTATCTAATAGATGAAGATCCTAAAACCTACCAAGAGGCTATTAGTTCTATAGATTCTAGCTTATGGAAAGAAGCAATTAAAAGTGAACTAGACTCCATAGTTATAAATCAAACTTGGGACTTGGTAGATCTTCCTATAGAAAATAAAACCTATTAAAAGCAAATGGATCTTTAAGAAGAAAATTAGACCAGATGGATCAATTGAAAAATACAAGGTTAGATTAGTGGTTGTAGGTTACATACAGAAATATGAAATTGACTATTTTGATACATATTCTCCTGTAACTAAAATAGCCACTATTAGATCTCTAATTGCTCTTGCTGCCATTCATGACCTATTAATACATCAAATGGATGTAAAAACAATATTTCTTAATGGAGATTTAGAGGAAGAGATCTATATGATACAGCTTGAAGGTTTTCTAATTGCTGGTCAAGAAAATAAAGTATGCAAGCTTAGAAAATCTCTCTATGGTCTTAAACAAGCTCCTAAACAATGGTATGAGAAATTCAATAGCACTTTAGTAAACAATGGTTATAAAGTAAATTGTTCTGATACGTGTGTTTAATCAAAGTTGTTTGGAGTTGAGTGTGTGATAATATGTTTATATGTTGATGACATGCTTATTTTTGGTACAAACTTACATGTCATTAATGATACCAAGTTATTGTTATCCTCACATTTTGAGATGAAAGATCTAGGAGAAGCTAATGTAATATTTGGTGTTAAAATAAGGAAAAATGATAATGGATTCTCCTGATGCCAGTCACACTATATAGAAAAAATGTTAAAGAAATTCAACTGTTTTGATAATCCACCTGTAAGAACACCTTATGATGCTAGCATTAGTCTAAAGAAAAATAAAGATGATACGATATCTCAATCTGAATATGCAAAGATCATAGGTAGTGTTATGTTTTTAATAAACTATACTAGACCTGACATTGTATATGCTGTAAGTAGATTGAGTAGATATACACATAATCCTAGTAATGAACATTGGACCGCTCTTCATCGTTTATTGAGATATGTAAAAGGCACCATGGATTACTGTTTGCATTATAACAAGTTTCATGCTGTGTTAGAAGGGTATTGTGATGCAAACTGGGTTACAGATAACGATGAGGTGAGCTTTACTAGCGGATATGTGTTTCTTTTAGGTGGAGGAGCTATCTCTTGGAAGTCAGCAAAGCAGACTTGCATCGCACGTTCCACTATGGAATCCGAGTTTATAGCACTTGAATTAGCAGGACAAGAGGCTGAATGGCTGAGAAGTCTTGTTGGAGATGTGCCGTTGTGGGGGAAATCTGTACTTGTATCCCTTAATTGTGACTCGCAGGCTGCCATAGGGATTGCCAAAAACAGTGTGTACAATGGCAAGAGACGCCACATACGTCTAAGACATGGAGCTATGAAACAGTTGCTAAAAAATGGCATTATCTACTTGGATTATGTTAGGTCCGAGAGGAACTTAGCAGATCATCTCACCAAAGGCCAAACAATGAGGTTAATTGTAGAGTCATCAAGTTGTATGGGACTCAGCATTTGATATTTCTCATTTGTGAATCCATAGCCCTAATTTTGGGTGGTCCAGGTATGAACTTGATGGATGTAATAAAACACAATGTGATTCCATAGCCCTTCTTTTGGGTGGTCCAGGTATGGATTTGATGGATGTAATAAATCACATAGTGAATCCATAGCCCTATTTTGGGTGGTTCTTATAAGGATTTGATGGATAATGTTCAAAGTCTTCATAACCCAGTTTTGAGTGGTTTATCGATGATAGACTTGATGAAACAACAGCGTGACCGTGAAGGTTAGGCCGCCTTCTATGAAAGAGTCAGAGTCTCTTTCTAGAGCTGTCACGATGGCCCAAGGGTTCTATGTGCATGGCAATGAATAGCACTTGATAACTATCCCGGAATCAATATCAAGGATTTAAACGTGTGTGGGGGTCTCAACTATAATTACTGGAAGTTCAAGAGGTAACTCACTTTCACTACTTAGGTTGTTGCCCTACTTCACTAATACATTAATTGAAATCGAAAGATATTAATGTTTAAGTTGTCCATCCTTTGCTCAGAAAAATTTGTTCTTATCTTTCTTCTTTTGTTTTACTCTTTGTCATTCCTGAGGGATTGTTGGGAATGATAAAGGTAAACTAATTCATTTTTGTCCCACATGGAAAGATTATCATTTGGAAAGTTGGTTTATAAGCCAAAACCATGTAGTGGGCTTATAAACATGGTGAAAGGTAAGCTCAAGTCTTGACCCACACATGTTCTGTCACCGTCCGGTTAGCTTGGGACTTCCCCTCTCATTTTACAGATCTCATCTTTCACTTCCTTCTCATCTCCTTTCCATGAAACCCACGACACAACAATTCTTAAATTGGTCGTTCCAATTTTGACCTTATCCTTCCCTCAATAATTTCATTTTGGCGGCTGTGAAGAATAAGGAAAATGGTTGGAGTGAATCGAGAGCATATTATTGATTTTGTCTTTGTCATGTGGCTAGCAATTTCAACAAAAAAATATAATTCGAAGCACCTAAAAAATTTGGTATATCGTGCTGGGTGTCAACACCAAAAGCGTAAACTTTAAAAATATATGAGAGTAACAACAATTGAGTCCAAATTGTATTGATTTTTTCACTCATATAAATATAGAAAAATGGACACAAGCACACGATAAAATGTTTCTATATGGATGGATAACAACAAAATGTTTCACTCAAAGATTTGGTATATCGTGCTGGGTGTCAATACCAAAAGCGTAAACTTTAAAAATATATGAGAGTAACAATAATTGAGTCCAAATTGTATTGATTTTTTCACTCATATAAATATAGAAAAATGGACACAAGCACACAATAAAATGTTTCTATATGGATGGATAGCAACAAATCTAGCAGAGTGTGTTAATAGTGTTTTCAAGGGAGCTAGAATGTTGTCAATTACTACATTTGTGAAGTTGACGTTTTTTTTTCTTCAGAATATTGCTTATTTCAAGAAACGTAGAGAGGATATTAGTGAAGCATTGACTTGTGGTGAAAAGTATACAAAGTATGCTTTAAATAAATTGAGAAGGTAGGAGAAAATAGTGGCGGCGCATTCAGTGACTTATGTTGATTGAGAGACACAAACTTTTCAAGTTGAAACAAGAATGAATATGTTTACTCTTTAAAAAGGATATCATACTCAAGTTGTTTGCTTTAAGGAGTTAACATGTACCTATAACAAGCGGCAATCTTTCAAGATACCGGGCTCTCTGTTACCGTAGTCTGCAACCATGTTCACTTGGTATATTTTCCCTATGTGGAGAAGTTTTACGAATTGTCATTGGTATCAATTTTGTTATGAATCTCGCTTTCACCCTATATAACATAGAGTCTATTATCCAGAAGTCAAGTTTGATGTTATTCATGCAAATCCAAATTTGTTGAGTGAACATGGATGTCCAAAAACATCCCACATTCACAATGAGATGGATTGGTGAGAGGCGGGTACAAAAATTCATTGTGGAATATGCAAGTGAGAAGAACATAGCAAACATAAATGTTTAATTCACAACTCTGGCACTTTGTCTTCAAGACAAATTGATGATTAAGGTGGATTTTTTAATTTATTTTATAAAATACTATTACAGGTTTATTAATATTGAATTTGATTTTTATATTTTTCATGTACAGGTTGGAGCATATGCGGTCATATCGTTCTCGATGGTGTGAATCAATTGTTGCTTTGTAATAGACTATACTTTATTGAATCAATTGTGCTTTATAATAGATTTATATTTGGGGTTGTAATAAACTATATTTTTTGCCTTATTATTTGAAATGAATTTTGGATATAACTATGTTGTTTGCCTTATTATATTCCAGTATTAAATATGGTTCAGGACCTTTTGATTCACATCAGTTATACTTACTAACTATCACACATTATTCACAATTACTATGGGATAATGGATCTACCATAGTTTTGGAATATTGAAGAAGAGAGGCCGCAATATCTCATAACATTAGGCTTGCATAATGTCATATCTACAATAGTTTGGATTTGGAAAGTTTCACATATAACGTTTACTCAGTTAGATTGACACTTATTCCTGCAGTGGTTGAGTGATGGAAAGGCACGAAAATCACTCATTTCATATGCCTGGTGGAGAGTATATTATTTCACTACAAGATATTGTTGTAGGACTACCTATTAATGGAAAGTCCACTATAGGATCTTGGCAGTACGATTGAACACAATTACGTGAGCGTTTACTAGGAGTCAAACCTCGTCAATTTAAGGGCTGTAGGTTGAGTATTCTTTGGCTAGCGGTACAATTCATTGAATTACCACCAGATGCTGATAACGTTACGATATCGAGATACACACGAGCATATATTATGCAACTCATTAGTGGATTTTTATTTCACAACAGATCTATGTTCTTCCTTTACTGAGCGATTTCGAGGTAGTTGGACGATATTCATAGAGTGGTGCATGCCTCACATGGTTATATTGAGAACTTTATCGGGCTAATCTAGTCAATGCCCTGGATATAGCAGGTCCATTGATACTTTTACAAGTGTGGGCATTGATAGGTTTCCTAGTATTGCTCCACAACACCATGTACTCACTCCTGAACAATATGCTGGACGTCCTTTCCGTGCACAATACGTTTATTTTCATTTATCGATATGTTATTTTTAAATCATACGTAACTGAATACGTTTTACATAATGTAGATGGAATGAAGTTTTGATAGCTTCTTAACAACTTCGAACATGTTGATTTCAATATCGAACATACTTTGATCGACCTAAGCCCAACGAGGTATAAGTGAATTTATTACTTAGAAATAAATACTTACAATTAACTTAATAATGCTAATAATGACTTATTAATGATTTCATATTATTTCGACACATATAATCACGACCTTATGATTCTATTACTTGAATATTGTCATAATGAGCGAAATATTGGTTGACTTCAAAACCTCTTATATATTTTTATATTATTAAGTGACATTTACCAAATCAAGTGTTGCGATAATTTAGGCTCCTACAAAATAAACCATTATACTGTATTACTGACACAAGTCTACATCAGATCGACTTATGAGGAAAAAATGATCATGATTGGAAACATCAACATGCAATATATATATCACTATGGTGTCAACGTCATGATCGGTGTACATTTAATGATGCAACATATATATGTGCGGGTCGTGTAAGATGATTATCAAGATTGGTATGATTTGATTATAAGAAAGTATATCACATGTGAATCAGCTTATGACAATTACATGGTTAGTATTATTTTTCTTATATTTTTTAATTATAATATTGAAATAAAATTTAATATTAATAATTATTATATAAATTACAGGATTTTTTTTTGTTAGCAACGTACAAGACTATGCAATATAAGAAAATTTACCTATATTATTAAAATCAATGTGTGTTATTTGCATTCACGTAATTGAATCAAATTCAGTTTATCTGGAGTTGATTCAAACTTTGAAATGAGGCGTCTTCATCGTAGGTGCAACAAAGCACAAACATATGAAAATGTTCAAGATGAAGCATATTAAGTTGAATATATTGAAGAATAAGATGAAGATCCTTCCATAGGAGACGAACCGATTGTTAATACTCCTATACAGTCGTATTTTCTAATGATTCTTACGCTAGGAGTTCATTCATATTCTTCATTTAGTTTAACTGATCAACTTGACTCATCACCCTGTTCAACAACCTCGTCATGGACGTTGTATAAGAAGGCCACAATAATGTGGTACATGATAATCTATGTTTTGTAATATGTTTTAAAGTTTATAACCAATTTTTTAATGAATGTTTAACAATTATAAAAATTGATATTTCACACATGCAGAATATAATACAAAAACACGAAAACTCAAACTTATAATTTACCGAATTGGTTTCAATCTAATTTCAAACTCTCATAATTTAGATAATATTTTAATCAAATTTCAAAGTATAATAACAAAAAAAAAACTTTAATGGCATTTTAACCAAATTTCGAAATATACTATAAAATAACAATATTAAAAAAATTGAAATATATAACAATATAAAAAAACGCGTACTTTTGTATAGATAGAACTCACGTTCGATGTACGCGACTTCCAACAGAAATCACATACATCCTACGCGTCTTCCACACAGGTGGAAGTTGTGTACAATGCATGAGACTTCTTTGCTAATTAGACACTACTTTTTCACATTATATATATAGGTTGGCACAAAAGTCGCATTCATTGTACGAAAGTTTTGACTTCCACTTGAACTTAATCTATTTTTGTCAATAGTTTTGAAACCAACCTTACTTTTGAAATTATTTATTTAAACTACATTTATTTTGCTATTACTTTTAGATTAACATTATTTTTTAAATTTATTTTTAAAACTTGATTATTTTTAAACTTTGCTCCTAATCCATGAGCTTAAATCAATAGGCCAAAGTCAGATCGGGCTTGGACTAGCCCTTTGGATCAGACTTGAATTATCCTATATAATAAATTATTTTTTAATTATTTTTTAAATCTTTATTCAAACCATGTTCTTCAGAATTTGTCTTTTTTTTAACAAATAAACACGGCCCAAAAGGGTTGGCCCCTGGGCTAGCCCAATTTAAAAATGAATATTCATATCAAATACAATTTATGGGTGGATTGGGCTGGACGGGGTTGGTCAAATGTTAACCTTGGGTCGGGCCTAGGCTGGGCTTGTGCCGACCATTGGGCTTTCAAGCCGATGATGAGGCTAAGTACTTGGTTTGAACCAATAAAGAAAATATGGAAAAGTTTATTTGGATTTTAAAATATTAAGAAAAAAAGTAAGTTTGATATTTTAATATTACATTTTTTAAAAAACAATTTTTAAATTTGATTTTTTTTTTTGTCAAAATTGCACTCAAGACTCTATGACTCTGGTGTAGGGGGCTAAGGGTTATTTTTATTTATCATTTTTTATTTTTAGTACAATATGAGTTATGGGGAATGAAAGAATGAACCAAAACTAGAGATTCTGTTTCAAGATTCAGATATACGTTTCTCGTCAAATGACATTTCTACACCATGGTCAAATAATTGACATTGTTGTTGAGTAATTTCTCCAATCTCCATGATTAATTAAAGTGTATAAAATAAGAGTATGCGTCTGTGGTTGGTTCCTTATACTACAACTCAAACCAAATATTGATATTGATATATCCATGGGTTGTTTCTTATTTTTAATTATGATTATTTTTATTTTTGGAATACGATTATGGGTTATGAGAAATGAAAGAATTGAGTAAAACTAGTGATTTAGTTTTCGAATTCAGATATACGTTTCTCCCAAAATGGAACTTTTACATCACCATCATCATTGGGCCAACTTGACGTAGCCCGACCTAAAGAAGTAAAGATATGAGCTCGGCTCAGGCCCAAAATCTATGGGTCTCAAACATTGTTTGGGCTGGGCTGGCAAACTATTAAAACCTAAGCCTATGGCTCAATCCGTGAGCCTAAATCAATGAGCCAAAGTTGAATTGGGCTTGGATCGATCATTTGGATCAAACTTGAATTAACCCATATGATAAATTATTTTTTAATTATTTATTCAAACCATGTTCTTGAGTTTTAGAATTTGTGTTTTTATTTTATGCATTTTATATTTTTTTTTTACATTTTAAAAAGTTATCTATGAATTTTATTTGACGACGTCCTCTATGTCGAGGGTTACGAGTAGGAGTAGACACTTTATACATCTGATGAAGGCTTTGAAGAAGTCTCCCACCAACGTTACACACCTATTAATATCTTTCGATGACGAGAGAATACTTATTTGCTCGAAACACGCAGCCTACATGGAAAAAAATAATATTTAATATATATTTAAATTCGAATAGTTTATATAACCAAATTCAAACTTGTACCGTAGCACCAAATGCTGCTCCTTCTCGACTGATGTATCGTCTAGTGATTAATAAATACCAACTCATATATTCTAGATCGCAAGCACCACATCATCCTCTACGGGATGATTGATGATAATAAAATCTCTACGCATGCGCCACCTCGCCACAAAAGGTGTAGTCTGATCTTGCCATGTGTTATCCCGAATGTTTACGTCATGTATTCTCGGTTCCCAGCGGGGCACTTCTGGAATTGCTTCTTTCATACAAAATTGTCTTGTAACTCTATCAGGCTGATGCCACTCAACTACATGAAAGCATATGAGTGGAATTACGGTGCACCATACGTCATGTCCATAGGTACAGTAGATAGGTAGGCTTGCAAATTCCTTAGTATATGGCTCCGGATCATTTGAAATAGTAATATAAAAACGTATAATTTAATTGTAAATCAATATATACTTATAATTTCAAACAGTTAAACAGGTACCGAGCCTGATGACAAGATGTCCAACGTGTATCTATATTGGATCAAAAGATGTGTAGATACTTCTGTAACACAAAATTAATCCCTCAATCTACAATAATATTATAGGTTAACAATGATTTGAGTAGAATAATTAAATGTGTAAAACAATTCAATAGTTATATCGTCGTACCAGACAGCTAATGGTCGATCCACGAGCTCGTGATCCGAGATGTGATGATGTTGTAGAGTCATCATTGGAAACTGATCCCAAGCCCATATTTGAAGAAGTGTAATTGGACTGACAATGTCATGTGAGTCAGAGCGGCACGCTTTGCACAAATTTTAGTACAACCATGCTAAGCATGCTCCACCCCAACTGAAACGTCCAGCTACCTCAAAAAATCTTCTAGTAGTGGGAGGAACAACAAATGCACCAAGTTGTTAGACTTATTGGCGAATAGGCTACCACTGATAAGCTACATAATATAGATACGAGCGTATCTGTCAATGGTTTCTTCATATGCATCATCGTTCAGGTTACGAAATTGAGAAGCTAGCCAAGGTAAACTCAAATGAGCCTCTGATGTGTCGATCATCTGGAGTCACCCCAGGTAATGCTTGACAGGTGCTTTTCCAATCATAATCAATGAGACCAGTAAGAGGTTCACCATCTATTGGTAACCCAAGTTGCACTGCTACATCCTATAGAGTGATAGTACTCTCCATCCAACATGTGGAATGTATGAGTTTCTGGTCTCCACCGTTCTACAAGCGCGATTATCAAATGCCAATCTAATTGGATGAATCCCAATCTGGTAAATCTATAGAATCCAGAAGCGTGTAATGCGGCTCAATAAGACGATGTAGTGGGGTGGAGCGATCGAATACTGCTTCTCTACGTCGGCAGTGCAACTTCTCATTACACTGATCTTGCCAAACTAATTTTGATCGATGTCTTACTTGGGGATACAATACAGATCGATCAGTAGAACTTGGATCTAGTTCCACCAATGCAGTGATGGAGTGATGGGTAACATCCGAGCTCCTTTGAGCACTCCATTAATGCATTCTAAAATATTGGTCGTCACCTACCATAACTAAACCCACCATCATGTGATAGAGTCCACTTCTTAATCCCAATGTTGCAGAAAAAGTTTATACAAGATCCATCCAGTAATTTGGAATTGAGAACCAGCACGATTGACCAAAATTTTCAATTGCTTACACTTGTATTTATGGTTGAAGTTGCTAGCAACATGTCTAGGTAAAATCTGTGATGTGAGTTAGGTCTGGTCCAACCATTATTTGGATTATTAATAGTAAAGATAATACCCTCATGTCGGTCTGAAATCAAACGTATCCCTTCATGCGTAACAACTTTTCTTAGGTTCTTTAAAAACCATCCCCAGGTCTCACGAGTCTCTTCGTCTATAATGGCAAAGGCAAGAGATAGCAAATGTCCATTTAGATCGACTGATGTTGCAATCAATAGCTTCCCCTTATACTTTCCATATAGGTGAGTACCATATATTTGAAGTATGGGTCGAAACTTTTGAAAGGCTGCAATGCAAGGACAAAATGACCAAAATACATAATGGAGAATGCCATTACCTGGTTGTCCATAATCCCTAGTTTTCCATTTGATAATTGTGCACGAATTAGTGTGTTTCATCATGTACATCAACTTTGGCAAAAATTGATATGATTCATCCCAATCACAAAAAATACGAGCCAAAGCTTTTGTTTTTCCTTTCCAAACCCTCCTATATGGAACATGATATCCGAATTTTTCCTTGATCAAATCTTGAAGTATCGAAATACTTGTAGAAGGATTAGCTCTCATTGCATCACAAAATTCTCTACTTATCATATTCGAATCCAATTGAGAATGACTTTGATTGAATTATGAGTACACACAAGAATCTTGGTCTACGTACTTCTTAATCTCCCATACGTCATAAGATTTATTAAGAAACGCACGAAGTTGCCATTTGAATCCATCTTGCCACTTCTTACATCTAATTACCCATTTAGATGGTGCCGACTCTACAACGTCGTAAGCGTGGTGACTCTTCACAGCAAAACGTTTGATGAAATGTTGCATAGTATATTTATCGCTACACTTGAACCCCTTGTACAGTATATCATTTTCAGTAGCCACAAGTTGAAAAATAGAATCGTGTTCTGCAGTACTATTAACCATGTCATTGTCTATGTCATTAAATGTTTGTGAATGGATATCGTGTTCAACCTCGAGGTCCAATTCATCAAACTCATCATCTGTTGCTGTCCTGAGGTCTATAAACGTATTGTCAGCAGTTAAATCCATATCTTCATCTAAATTAGTCATTGGAGGCACAACTAACTCAGGTTTAAGATCAAGACATTGACTATGGTTAAGACATTGGTTGGGTACGTCGAGGTCCAATGGGACATTCATCATATTTCTAACATTCACAGACAATTCCGCTAATTTTGGACATGGCAGTGCAATTGAGAACATTAAATCCAATGAATTCTAGTCTTCTAATGGAATGTGAATGTATTAATTGATCTCGATTGTGTTTGACTAGGGTGTCTATAGACAAGCTCTATTCCTGCTCATATCTATGTTTAGTGACATTCCAACCATTTGAACAAAATATTCAAACTGAATACCACTATACATAGTAAAACCTCCACTTGATGGTCCATCCTAATTAACTTCATATACACTATCAATAGTAAGTCCAGTCATATACAGTACAATCGCCAAACATTTAGCTGCCATTTAAATCTTAAATTGGAAAAAGAGATATTCAATTAAGTTGTAATTAAATCTAACTACACTAATCAAATAAACTAATTTTAATTATAATACAAAAAATGTATAATCTTATAATTACCTAAATTTATTTAATAAAAAAAACTACTCATGACATATAAACTAATTAAAGAAAAGAGATATTAATTCACAATTACATCTAACAACACTAATTAAATAAACAAATTTTAGTTATAATACAAAAATGTATAATCTTATAATTACCTAAATTTATTTCATAAAAAAACTACTCAAGACAAATAAACTTATTAAATAAAAAAGAAATTAACAATTAATTCAAATCAATTTATAAAATTATAAAACTAATTTGTATTGAAAAATAAAATCTAATAAGCCAGTTTACATTCACAAATATTAAATTAATAAAACGTACATTTTATATTAATATTAATTTAGATAAAATCAAATAAAAAAATACACAACAAATAAATAATAAAATAGAATAATAATAAAAAAATAAAAGACAAAACGTAAATACCTTGAAGTGGTGCCTAAATAAAGAAGTGGTCCCAAAGAATCTACAAAAAAAAAAATAATAATAATAATAAAACAAAACAACGAATATTTTTTAGTTAGATTATATAAATAAATGAAAAAAAAACAAAAAACTTCAGCACCTACCGATGAGCGTCGACCGTGCACGGCGGAGGAATGACGACGGCAAGCGGTGGAGGAAGGGCGATGCGGCGGTTGCAATGGAGAACGGCAACGGCAGGGAGGGGGGAGCGATGAGGCTTGAGAAGAAAACAAAAAGGCAAGTGGGGCAAGTGGAGTAGGAGGTTAGGGTTTTTAGGCGGATGGTCGTCTCTTCAAAAGACGACCACACGTGGCTGTCATGCAGGATGGTCGTCTCTTGAAGAGACGACTGTTGACACGTGGATTTCGGTCCTCCGGTTCTCCTCCTCGCACACACCAAGCTTGATTATTCAGGACTAATACCTGCAAAACAAAATCTAACTAAACCGGTGTGACTCTAGTCACACGAGCTCCGATGTCTAAGTTAACAAGAGAATAATGTGAAAGTGGTAAACTTCAGATGCCCTTACCTCTAGGGTTGGACTGCTACTTATAGCCGTGAAATAGTTCTAGAACCTTCCGTAGCTAACCCTAATTCACAGTTGCAGGGTCTGGGTGAAATCGTTGATCGCAGATGGGAGACTTGCAGGCTGGGTCGTGGGTCGAGCCAGGCTCGGGACCGAGCACGGGTTGGGATCGAGCCCGGGTCGGGACCGAGCCCTCCGTTGCCCAGCGGGCTCCCCTCCGATCGCGACTTGTAGCTTGGCTATCGTCGATTCTCGTTGAATAAAAATTGCCCCCTACTCTCAATGCGATGCTTTTGATCTCATTGGGAGTATAACTTTTGTCGTGACTTATCTTGTCATGTCAGGCCCGTGACCAAGGAGTATGCAAGTTCCTCGGGGTTCGTGCCGAGAATGTTTCGGTCTAACGGTTAAGGATTGTGGCCCGAGCTGATTGAGTTGTCGAATCATTGTGGGGCCCGTGGTACCCTAGTCGTAGTGAGTTGTCTCATCTTCACGAGACACAAGAAAGTGCATGTCGATTTTCCTTTTCCTTGCAAGACCCATGGCAACCTTCCATGCAATTGTCACATCTACAGTAGACCCGTGACCTTGGGGTCACGGGGTGTTGGGTACAGAGCCGAGAAGTCACAAAAGTGTTGGGTACCGAGTCGAGCACGCCTCGGTCCATTGGGTAAAGACCTCTGGACCGAGAACCATACTTTCATTTTTACGTTAGTTCCCGGAACCAAGTTCTTGGTATGGGTCCCTCCTCAGTGAAGCATTGGAAGAACAAATGGTTCTTTGTCGGTGGTGACTGGTTAGCCTGTGACGAAAGAGGGTTGTATTTTCCCATCCCGACCGAGTCTAGGGAGTTGGGTAAGTAGCTTCCGAGCTCTATCGGGACTTTCGTAGATATCGATTCTGATATTTCTTTTCCTTGCTGGCAGTTTCCTGTAATTGTGAGCTCTTCGTCTAGGCGTCCATTTTTTATCATACCGTTATCCAGCTACCAGATATCGAGTGTTGGGGCCCATATTTGGTTACAGAGCAAGACTTAGTAGATTTTGGCTTGGCTCCCCCACGTAACCCTCCAGGTATTTGTCGAAATCTTCTCTTCATTTTGCATGAACGTCGCTTTTTACTTTTATCTCTATTTGTAGAATGTCGAGACGGAGTGCTTCCTTGTACGAAAGAGAACGCCGTGGAAACGCCCGAGGTTTGGAGGCCGACTCTAGTCGGGCTTCGGATATCGAAGTGACTAATTTGACCGAGGAGGGACTCCCTTCACAACAGGCTCGATCTTCCATGCCTCTGATAGCTCCGAGGCGTTCCACCCGACTTCATGGGACGTCTATCTCGTCCTCCCCTCGAGGTCATCCAGGGAGCTCCTCTCAAGCCTCAATCTTCCCTTTCTCTAGCCTGTATAATGCTAATGCTGATGGGACAACTTACCTGGAAAGAGCATTTAGACTTTGGCAGGGCCTCGGCGACTCATCGAGCGGTTCAGATTTTGGCCTGTTAAATCCTCAGCACAGCATCATTACGTGGCTTAGCGATCTCCACCAGGTGAGCGCTTTATAGCTTCAAGTATTTGTCATAGCATCTTCTACTAATGTCGAATTCTGTCCTTGGCAGGTTTTCAATCGTCTGGTGGTATTCTCGGGTCGGGTTGCTGATGAAATTAACCACCTCCGCTGCCACTATGCCCCTCGGGAGGAGCTGGAACAGGCCATTTCTTCCTTGAACCAGGCCAACAGCCTTCTGGAGATTACCCAACGTGAGTTGGAAATGGAGAAGAGAAAATCTTGAGACGAGTTGGCTAACCTGCAGAGGAGACTTGACGAGGCCAACGCTCGACTCTCTAACTCTGAATTCTTGGCCGGGGAATTCAAGAAAACTCAGGAGTACGTCGACCTGTAAAATTCTGGTATGGAGTGTGGCTTTTCCTGGTCTCTTCACCAGGTTTCTACCCAGCACCTTGACATTAACCTTTCCTTCCTCCCAGAGCGTTTTAGAGCCGAGCGTGACGCTCCTGACGACATGGATGACAACGACGATGAGTAATAGGGTAGCTTGAGAGGGTAGCGAGTTGCTTTACTGTGTTTAGCATCCGGTTGACTTTTATGTGCTTTGTCACTATCTTCGCTTACATTTCTTACCAACAATTATTGGCTTACGGCTCTAACTCTGATGGAGTTTTGTTGCTTTCACTTCCATAGGTTTCTAACCCTTTGGCCATAGCCAATGGTTTTATACCCGTTGTCGTCTTTGACTTTTTACTCCATCTCATGTTTTAACTGTGCTAGGTCAATCGACCCGCTTCTGGTTTGGCCGTGTTGAGATTGTCTACTTGTTCTTTCCAAATGTGTCGATTAATGTAGATTTGTGTCCCATCGCACCTGGTCGACGCCTAGCGGTGGTCGGACCCGAGCCCTGCTTGGTTGAAAATAAGACCCATTGATAAAAATAAGCTACCAAATGGTTATCTCATAGTTCAAAATTGTCGACTAATGTAGATTTGTGTCCCATTGCACCTGGTCGGCGTCGAGCGGTGGTCGGACCGGAGCAGTGGTCGGACCCGAGCCCTGGTCGGCTCGAGTTGGTTGCGTCGCCGAGTAGAGTTTGTTTTACCCGGCTTGCGTCGCCGAGTAGTCGGTACCTATTGCCCCCTACTCTCAAGGTAGTGTATTGTCGATATCCTTTGAGAGTACACTTGTAGACGAGGCAAGGTGTTTTATCAAAGTCGCTTGGCATCCCGTTTTGGATTTAGAAGACATAGTTGATAGGGAACCAAGCAAATGGATACTTTATTGAATAAAAGAAACAACAATTAGAAATCTTGCTAAAAGTAGAAAAACAAAAACAACCAAACTTGAAGGTAAAAAGGAAAGATCAATGGCCCCCCTAGTAGAAGTCTTGTCGTTGCCCCTCATTGAGGTATAGTAGCACTCCCGTGACACTCGTTGCTTTCCCTTAATCTCTTCTACTCCACCCGGTGTTGGGAACTTCATGGATTGGTGGTATGTGGATGGTATCGCTTTGAGCATACGCATTGTCGGTCTTCCCAATATTGCGTTGTAGGAGGATGTGTAGTCAACGACCAAAAAGTCCACCATCTTGGTGACACTTTTCGGCCAACTTCCAAACGTTACAGACAACTCTATCCTCCCCTTGGGAACGACCCGTTCCTCTCCAAATCCTATCAACGGTGCTGGGCTGCTCTTAAGCACCTTTTCTCCTAAATCCATGGCTTTGTAGGCTGTCCAGGAGATGATATCTGCTGAGCTGCCCCCATCCACCAAAATTCGATGTACTTTCACATTAGCAAGAGAATATTGTGAAAGTGGTAAACTTCAGATGCCCTTACCTCTAGGGTTGGACTGCTACTTATAGTTGTGAAGTAGTTCTAGAACCTTCCGTAGCTAACCCTAATTCACAGTTGCAGGGCCTGGGTGAAATCGTTGATCGTAGATGGAAGACTTGCAGGCTGGGCCGTGGGCCGAGTACGGGTCGGGACCGAGCATGGGTCGGGATCGAGACAGGTCGGGACCGAGTCCGGGTCGGGATTGAGCCCTTCGTGGCCAAGTGGGCTCCCCTCCGATCACGACCTGTAGCTTGGCTATGGTCGATTCTCGTTGCATAACAACGAACAAGTTTCGCTCTTACATAGTCGCCTCTCGACCATGTTTTGATTTAAAAAAAAAGTAGACGTGGCGCCATGTACATTGATCGTCTCTTGAAGAGATGACCAAACCCTACTTTAATTATACATTTTTTCCTTTTTTCAATTATAACAACATTATTTTAAAAATAAGTTTATTTTAAAACATTATTAAAAAAAATCCTACCTAAAATTCCCTGTATGTTTGATAGAGCCAAACCCCCCCCAACTGATACGAGTACGCTCATTACCCTCGAACCGTACCAGATAGTTACCACCTATCATACGACTTTCTAACTTCACTTCTTTTTTTGGTTACTCTGCTCTATTGATCAATGGTAGTACAAGAGATATGCAACCCCCCGAAATTCTTTACATAATGGTTCCTGCTTTCTACCCATAGTTCACATGTATATCTCAGGTCATACTTGACGTATCACATCCGTCACCCCGAGAAAAAAGAATTAACTCTAATTACTAATTAATTATATATTAATAGTTAATATATGAATATATATACAATATATAATAATATTGGACTATATTGGATCAGATCTTTGGGCCAGCCCAATTTAAAAAACAAAGATCCATATCCAATCCAATTTATAGATGGGTCGGGCCAGTCAAAAATGGGTCGGGCCAGTCAAAAGTTGACATTGGGTTGGGTTTGTATTAGACTTGAGTCGACCATTGGGCTTTGGGCCCGATGATGAGGCTAACATGCAGGTTGGGTCCTAAACTTGCATATAGTGGTCGATTGGTTTAGTTCTCACCCGTAAGAGAACTGGCGTAGTAAAATACCTAAGAAGAAGTCTTAAAGAGTGTGAGTAAGAATTTTCGAACCACTATAAAAATTTATGGTATCAATTCTCTCTCTCTACTACTCTTTTATTTTGAGCATATAAATTTTGTGTGAATTTTGTTATTCCTACTTTTATTTTTAGAATCTAAAAGTTGGTACGTAACCCTTACTCTAGTATTGGCATATCGATCCTACAGTGACAACACGCTAGAGATGATAGAGGCCTCACCAACTCGGCTTGACCAAATTTCGGCATCAACACTATCAATTTGCAATCCTCCATAATAAAAAAGTTTCCGTTATTGGTATCTGCAAAAACTCTAAATTTGTTATTTTCATCTTTATTCTTGTGAGATATTTTTGTATTGAGGATTGAGTTATTTGTGAGCTCGAACTGTAAATCTACTTTATTTAAAAGTTTGTAAGTGTGTGTATCAAATTTTCGAACATTGTAACATTGTGATCCTTACTGTGGAGAGGATCTATTTTGCCCTTTAGAAGATCGATGTACCACTTTGACTCCTATTGTCGAAATAGTCGAAATTTCAATTGAGTATCCAAGATGTGCTCGGAGGAGTGGATCGGTTTTGTCGAGCCATTATAAATATTTTTGGTGTCAAATTTCTCTAACTCTCTCTTATTTAATTTTTGTAAAATTTGTATTTTGTCAACATAAAATATGGAATAGCCCACTAATCAAAATATTTCCAAATCTCAAGTTTTAAATTTAAAATATTAGATTCAAGATACACACATTTGAGTGGGTTGTACACAAGTACACTTGCGGTCAGTGATGCATACTCGCTTTGATAGAGTATTAAACACAACTAGTTTCATAAACTAATACATAATTAACAGAGCAATACTAAAATCACCAAAACTAATTTGAATGATTTGTACTAGTAATTAAGGGAAATCATAAACTCGAATTAAACTCATGTAACACATTATAAATCTTGAATGCATTTCACAACTGTTGATGCAATTTTTGGGGAACCTGGGTCGGGTCGAACAAATTGATCTACCCAGAAAATCGATCGTCGGTTGATGAGAGCTAGGATATGCAGCTAGCGGCCAATGGAGCACCGTTTTGGACTGCTACTGACATGGTATCACCTTAGGCCGCACTATGGATGATGGCCTACCATCCTTGGGATATGGGTGGCATATGACCTCCCTCAGCCTCTTATTGGGGGGGGGGGGTTAGTGTTGCACCATGCGCGGCATAATGCCATCATTTGTTCGAGCATAGAGGTCATTGCTGAAGTGAGACTAGATAGGGTTGATGTACATTGTTAATGCTGCACAAGTTAGAGTGAGTATAGCCGAAGTGAGACTAGACAGTTGATACATTGTTCGAGCATGAGGTCATTGCTGTTGTTCCTGAGGTACCACAACCTTCGATGCCGTCATCGGATTGACACTCATTTGTTGAGCCTGCCAGCATTTATTCTACTGTTACCCAAAGCATCCTGGATTTTTATCGTTTTATTTATGAGATTCCAGATAGCATTACTATGCGCGTGCTAGGTCCCGACGAGCGAATGGGCAGCCCGCCACCGGGTGAGACGACTTTGTATACCACCATGTTTTCTCATGGTCTGTGTCTTCCTCTTCATCCGTGTGTGCAACAATTTCTGAGATGTCTAGCTAATGCTCAACTGGCTCCCAACGGGTGGGATTTATTGTTTGTATGTTTTATAGCTTGGCAGTGTAATGATAGGGGAGGCCTGACTGTGGAGACTTCTGTCGTTCTTTACACCTTTGCTCTGAAGGTTGTTCACCTCCAGGGAAATTTGTACTTTTATTTGGCGAAGAGAAAAGAGAAAAGGCCCCCAGTGGCATCAGAGGGTGCTGAGAGTAGTGGTGTGGTTTCTAGGGAGCGAAAGGTTCCTAATAACGATTCATGTCGCCGTGATAAGGAGAATGTTACTATGTCTAGTTATAATAAAAACTGGAAATGTGAGTGGTTTTTCATTAGTGGGGATTGGCTTTCCACTAAGGGAGGCATTTTTAATATCGAGACTGAATTTAGGGCTCCGGGTAGGTATTTAATGTTTTATTGCCTTTTTTTAAAGTCTGGCTGGTGTCTTTTTATTGCTAACTCATCTTTCTCTCTTTTTTTTGTGGTTGTTTAGTCTCAGCTTGTATATGTGGCGAGCCTACTTATGCAGCTACACGCTTAGAGAGAGGCTTAACTGATGTGGGAAAAAATAAGAACTTACTCACAGAGGGTAGCTTGCGTCATTACGGTCTATCAGATATAACTCGTCCACTCTTAGGGGTGCAGAGTCAACTTATTAGCGAGCCCCCACTCCTCGGCTATTTTGGTGATTCCACTTCAGGCAAGTTCTTACCTCGACTTTTACTTGCTTATCGTTTTATGACTCAAGCCCTTATAGTTTATCTTCCCCATTGTTAGATTATTCCGAGTCCCCCGACGATCAGGCTGAAATAAATCTTTTCGAGGGGTAGAGTCGTCTATTCTGCCTCGACCTGCCGGTGTTGCTCCTACAGCCACTGTTCATCCTACTCCTTTTTCTGCTAGGCCATTGCTTCGTGGTTCTGCATCCATGACCTTTGGACCGTCTCTCCCTTCAATTCCCGAGTCTCCTCGTCCTAAGGGATCCCCATCTCCACTATGAGGTCCTATCTTTGGTTTTCCAGGGCCTTACCAAGCTCCGTTGCTGCCGGAGGAAATCAACAGGGCTGGAAGACGTATTCAGAAAGGGATGCAAAAGATGACTCTTCCTGGCTCATTTTCCGTTGGTGACCCTGAACGGGATATATTTGTCAGGCTATGTATGAAATACAAAAAGCGAGTTTGCATTCACGTTTTCTTCTTCCCTTTCTTTTGTTTTTTTTCTATCTTACTACCAACTGCTTGTCTTTCAGTCTAGCGTGCTGGTTAGCTCGACGGTCTACCGTATGGGAGCCGAGCTTTCTTACTTGCAACAGTAGAGGGTCGTGGCAGATACAGCTCTAGAGGAGTCTCGAGAGCTTGCGTGTCAGCTTGGCCGATAGAAGACTGAGCTCGAGGCAACAATTGGTCAGATACAACTTTAACGTGACCGTGCAGTGGCAGAAAATGAAGCTATAAAGACGGATCTGGTCCGGTATCAGGCGAAGTCAAATCAGGCTAAGGCTGAGTTATGAGATGCAAGGCCTAGCTCGATGCCTTACGCACTCAGTCGGTTACTGATTGGCGAGATCCTAGCAGGTTAAAGGCCGCAATGCAGGAGGCAGGTGCTTTTGAGGTTTTGTAGAAAAAGGCTATGGAATTGGGCATGTCATGGGTAATTAGTAAGGCAAACGAAAGGAATCTTGAAGTAGACCTAGGATTTCTCCCTTCGGCTTTGGAGGCGAAATGGGCTCCACCAGGAATTCTGGTATGGTTTTTGAGGATGCCCTTAGCACTGCGGTGGTCGAGGCTGGTGATGTGGCAGTACCTGCCACGGGTATTGCTAGTTCTTTAGAGACCGCCCATTTGAATGAGCTTGCTGTTCAATTAGATCACCCTACGAGTACTTACAGTGAGACCCGAGATGATGCTCCAGAGAGGGACGAGGTGTAGGGGTAGTTTAGCAAGCTTTTCCTCGTCTATTTATTTGACTTTTGTATGTGTTCTTATAGAGATGTGTTTCCCGAACCTTTGTTGGTTTAATTGAGTATTTTCAATTATTTACGATCATACGTTTCGAGCTATGGATAATACTTCTTAAGATGTTCTACATTCTATGGATGTTTCAACTGTTTTCCTTTAATATTTTCTAAGTAGTACGTACCGGGTCGCACAATTCGAGTGATGCGATAAGGGCCTTCCCATGTAGGGCCGAGTACTCCATCGACGGTGTCTTTGTTCCTTGTACTACTTTACGTAGCACTAGATCACCTTCCTAGAATGCTCGCAGTTGAACATTGGTGTTGTAGTATTGTGAGATACGCTGTTTTTGGGCGATGACGCATTGATGAGAGCCCTCTCAGATTTCATCCAGGAGATCTAGTTGAATTCTAAGCCTTTCATCGTTGGTGATGGGATCATATTCCTTTACCTTTAAAAAGGAAGGACTATTTTCACAGGGATGATTGCTTCGGTACCAAAGGCCAAAGAGAAAGGAGTTTCTCAATAGTTGTTTTGGCAGTGGTTTGATAAGCCCATAATATGCTAGATAATTCTTCGGCCCATCCTCCTTTTAAGGATTCTAGTCGAGTCTTTAGGTAGTACTTGATAACTTTGTTCACTGCCTCTAATTGTCCATTAGATTATCGGTGTGCTGGAGAGGAGCAAAAATGACGAATGTTGGGTGCTCATAGAAATCCTTGAAGTTGGCGTTGTCAAACTGTTTTCCATTGTCGGATATGATAGCGTAAGGAACGCCAAATCGACACATGAGATTTTGCCACACGAATTTGGTGATCTTTTTTTCCGTAATCATTGCCAACGCCTCGGCTTCGACCCATTTAGTGAAGTAATCTACGGCTACCACAACGTACTTAGTCTGACCTTCTCCGGTTGACAATGGTCCTACGAGATATATTCCCTATTTCGCAAAAGGCCATGGGCTGACCACAACAGACAGGGGTTGTGCTGGCATCCTTAGGATTGTTGCACAACACTGGCAGAGGTCACACGTCCGAGTGTAAACTTCGGTATCTCGTCATAGCGTTAGCCAGTAATATCCTTGTCAGAGGATCTTATAGGCTAAAGATCGGGCCCTTGAATGATTACCGCAGATTCGTTCATGAATTTCCTGCATCACATATTCGGCTTCTTCCTGATCCAAACACTTCAGCTGCAGTTGAGAAACCCTCGTTTGTACAATACATCATGGATCATGGTGTATTGGGTTGCTTGATGCCGTAATCGCGAGCCTCGATTGCGTTGGTAGGTAACTCCCATGTATTTAGGTACTTAATAATCAGACTCATCCATAAGTCATGGCCCAGGGCATTTGTAGTGCGGACGTCAAGAGCTTTGTCCGTACTAGACTGTGGTATGAACGTGATGGGGATGGTCCGACCGACATTGGTCTGATAGGCGGTTGCTAATTGAGATAAAGCATCTGCATTCCTATTATCTGATCGAGGAATCTATCGAATCTCCCATTTTGGGAATTCGGCTAACAGCTGCTGTACTTGCTTTTTGTAGGCGTTTAGGATGTGTTTGTCGGCGATCTGGAAACATGAATATGAAAACAAGGGATTTAATGAAAATAAGAGGTATATTTTATGTATTCACTATTTTCGAATATGTATTTGGTAGCATATTTAAAAATAGAATTTGGATTTAAGAATTTGTTTGAAACTATGTTTGGTAATGTACTCATTTGTAATTTCACTTTTTTTTCTTCTTCTTCTCATTTGGTAATTTCATATTATTAATGAAATTATTTTTTAAATAACAAAAAAAAAACATTTTTCAAATCTCAATTCTTCTCGAATTTTCATAAAACAATCTGCTCTGCCCCTGATTCAATATTTCTATAGTAAACAATCATTCATTCTATTTAAATTTGAACAAATCTGAAGGAAAAAGAAAGAAAAAAAAAAGACTTCTCTCTCCATGATGCTCCTCTTGTTCTCTGTCTATTCCAACCCATAAAATAGAAAAAAAAAAGAATTGAGATAATTGAGAAGTAAGAACAAAGGTGGGAAGTAACAATCGATATGTCTGAACTTTTTGACGGAAGCACAATGTTTAAAATGAGATCTCGTGTTTTCTAAATTTAGGATTCTGAATCCGAAAACGAGAAAATAGCTAAAAATTGTTTTCAGATTTTGGGCTAAATGGATTTCAATTTCCAAAAACAATTTTCAAGTTTGGCTCACCAAACACAAATTCTTACAATTTATCATATCCGTTGTTTTGAAAACATAAAAAATGGATTGAGTAGCATACCAAATGCAGCCTTAACCTTTGGATTGAGTAGCATACCAAACGCAACCTTAACCTTTCCCCTTTTAATTGATATTCTTCGCTCACCTGGTTAACGACTAGCATGGAATCGCTATAGACAAGCAAATGTTTGGCGCCTTGCCCCCTGCCGGTTGGAGTCCAGCAATTAACGCTTCATACTCAACTTCATTGTTGGAAGTTTTAAAATTGAATCTCAAAGCAACTTTCATATGCTCCTTGGCAGGCGATAGCAATACTACCCTCGCTCCACAGCCTTAGCCATTTGAAGGTCTGTCTACATAGATTGTCCAAAGTTCTGGACGAGTTGAGTGGCTGCTAAGGGTATCTGGGAGGACGTTTCCATTTCGAGGCGCTAAGCCAGGAGTTAAGTCAGCGTTAAAGTCGGCGATTGCCTATTTTTAATGGCTGTTCGGGGCTTATATTGTATATCATATTCCCCTAGTTCCACGGCCCATTTCATTAACCGTCCAAAGTTTTGGACCTTTGAAGGACCTGCTTCAGTGGGAGGTCTGTAAGCACATTGATGGTGAGGGCTTGAAAAATAGGGTCTTAGTCGTCGAGCTGCCACTATTAGTGCAAGTGCCATTTTCTCAACGGATGGGTAGTGGGTCTCGGCATCAGCTAATGCTTTGGTGGTGTATATACTAGTATCTGACGTTCGCTTTCTTCTTTGACCAGAGTAGAGCTTACTGTTGTTTCCAAGGTAGCTAGGTACAAAAATAACTCGTAACTTGGGGCAGGTTTTGCCAGCAAGGGTGGATGGCTGAGGTACTCTTTAAGTTGCATAAACGCCATCTCACATTGGTCAGTCCATTAAAATGGACCACCTTTCCAAAGAATCTGGAAAAATGGTAAGCATTTATTCGTGGCCTGAGATATAAATCGATTTAACGTCGCGATCCTTCCGTTGAGGCTTTGGACTTGACGTAAGGTTTTGGGTGATGCCATATCCATTATCGTTCGTATTTTGTTCGGATTGGCCTCAATTTCGTTTTGATGAACCAGGTATCCTAAGAATTTACCGGAAGATACCCAAAAGTGCACTTATTGGAGTTTAGCTTCATAGATATTTTCGCAGGATGTTGAAAGCTTTTGCTAGGTCAGCCTCATGCTGGGTTGATAGTTGACTTTCACCAGCATGTCATCCACATAGTCTTCCATATTCCTGCCAATTAAATGTACAAACATCTTAGTTACTAACCTTTGTTAAGTTGCTCAAGCATTTTTAGGCCGAAGGGCATGACTTGGTAACAATAGAGTTTCCGTTCTGTTATGAAGGACGTCTTTTCATAGTTAGGCTCGTGCATTTGCAATTGATTGTACCCGAAATAAGCATCTATGAAACATAAATCTCATGGCCGGCCGTGGCATCCACAAATTAATCTATTCATGGTAAGGAAAAACTATCTTTTGGACAAGCTTTGTTGAGATCCGTGAAGTTGACACACATTTGCCATTTTCCATTGGGTTTTTTACCATGACTACATTGGACAACCATTGTGGAAAACTTCGTGTATAAATCCTGCTTTAAGGAGCTTTGCCACTTCAGCGGAAATAGCTGTGGAAAACGAGCTTGGCATTTGGACTCGCATTGAGTTTGTGAACCATCACCTGAGGATCAATTTCTGACATGTCACTATGTGACCAAGCAAACACATCAGCATTATGCTTTAGAAATGATATTAATTTTTCCCTGGGTTCTGACCCATTTGCGTACCAATCCTGACTCTTTGCTATTCGGAAAGCAGGGGGTACAGACTCTACTGCCTCCACTGGCTCTCCTCGTGCACTGCTGAGATTCTTTAACTGACTTGGCAGCATATCCTCGTCTCGACCGAGCGGGGCGAGCACCGGGTTTTTAGAAGACTTTTCTGCCTTTTCTGTATCAAACTCGGTTTTGTTGGTTTAGGGTTTGACAAGGTAGATTTTAGGTGTAGAACCGTATAATAACATTCGCGAGCAATAGGCTGCACTCATCGTACATTTCATACCCTCCAAGGGGTGGAAAATTTCATAACTTGGTGCAAGGTGGATGGTACGACTCCTAAGCTATGTATAGTGGGTCGACCTAGGATAGCATTATATACCGAATCCACATCAACAACGAAAAAACATACTAACCTGTGATGATACATGGGCTTTCTCCGAAGGAGAAGGGTAACTCAATTCTTTCTACTAGATGGACTCATTCTCCACCAAATCCTACCAAAGGAGTAGTGCATCCCTTCAATCTTTCTCGATCGATACTCATAACATCAAACATCTGCAATGCTAAGACATCAACCGAACTGCCTCCATCCACTAGTATGCGATGTACTTGGATATTGACAATGGGTAGTGCGATTACCAATGCATCGTTTGTGTGGTTGGTGCAAACTTTGTTCGTCTGAGCGGTTAAAACAAATAGTGAATTCAGAAGGTCCCAGACATGGCTGCGTAGATATCGTGATCATAAAGCTCACGTATGCTTGCTTGACACGAGCTTTTCTCTTTCTACTATATTCTCCTCTAGCTGGTCCATCAAATATTGTTCGGATTTCACCTGGGTCGGGCTGCTTGTTTGCTAGCGGTCCTTCATGGGAGGGGGGGTGATTGCCCCTTCCTCTTCTATCCACAAATTCTTGGAGATACTCTTGTTGTATCATAGTCTCGATTTCTTCTTTTAAGGGAAAACATTCAGTAGTGTTGTGTCCGGCTTCCTTATGGAACAAGGAGTAGCGACTTTGATCTTAAGGAAAATTCCCTGCTGTCTTTTAGCGAGCCATCTAAGGAGGTTTTTATCTTTGATCTCCATCAAGATATGCTCTACAAGTACAATTGTCGTGGTATACATTCGAATGTTTTTCGAGAACCGCCGGTTCTTTGGATGATAATAAGTTTTTGTCTTCTTTTAAGAATTTGCCTAAAGGTCTGCTTTTCCCTTTTCACTTCAGTGCTTCAAGCAAAATTTCCCATATTTTCTCGAGCATTGAGAATTCACTGGCGTGCATGTGTTTTTTAGGTCTGGCAATAAAATCGTCAAAGGTAGTTGGAGTTTCTTCTTATCTGAGGACCAAAGAAACTTTCATCTCGTAGTCCGACCATGACATCAGTTAAGGCGGTTCCATCAGCGCCTCCCTCCACCTTGAGGGCTTCATTATTAAAGCGAACAATATACTCATGAAGGCTTTCGTTCTCTTTTTGCCGGAGCGTTAATAGATAATAGCTGGTTTTTGTGCTCCCGCCCTCTTACAAACTGTGTTAGGAAGGTACGGGTTAATTATTGGAAAGAGGTTATCGACTGTTTCTTAAGTTGCCTGTACCAAGTACTAGCTGGCTTGATAAGGGTCAGGAAAAATGCCTTGCATTTTATCTCGTCATGAGCCCCTTGAAGATCTATCCATGCACTAAGGTGTCAACGTGATCCACTGGATCCTCAGTGCCATCATATTGTTCATGGTTGGCCATTTGAATTTGGTGGTATGGCTACTGCCATGACATTATCTGCGAATGGGGTGCCCGATCCATCATGGGCTTCTCCTTCATTTGGCACCTTGCTGGGGTTGTTACTATGATTGCCTGGCGCGGCATCTAGACGTTCCTCAACAGGGATCTGACGAGGATGGTTGAGGAGGTCACCCAAATCCGACTATTCTCGATTTTCATGTCCTTTCTCCTATTTTCCACGAATTCTCACAGGTCACTGGTGTCCATTCCCTCTAAGTCTGCTTGCGACCAGTTTGGTGATATCGTTGCTTATTCGAACTTGGGCTTTAGGGTAATTGACACTAGTGGTAGGATTCCAAGGTCGGTTGTTTCCACCCAAGGTTTGTTTCTCCTAAGCATTTAGACGCGACCTTGTTCGTGATTCATCTTCCATTTCTAGGAGAGCCTTTCCTTTAACCGGATCTCGAATAGGTAGTTCCTAAGAGGGGGAACTGGCGCAAGTTCTTTGGTGCCCTTTTGCTTTAACAGGAATAAAACTTGGGCCATATCTCTTTTCAGCTTTGCACATCTCGGTTAATTTGGGTATGCCTACTTCGGCGTCGCTGGGGTACTTTTGTGTCGTCTACGAAGTGGGTAGTCAACGTGATGGTTTCCTGTGCCTTTCTAGCACCCTGAGTCGGACATCGAAAAGTCAGCTGAGGGGTCACATGTCTCGGGGACAGGTTAGGGTGTTGCATCCATTCGGAGTTCATGGTTTCTCTAGAACAGCTTGCCTATCGTTCGGGTTCATACTGTAGTAATTCGAATTTCGGTGTTTTTTGACAGTAGTCGCCACAGACGACGCTAACTGTTGATGCAATTTTTGGGAACCCAGGTCGGGTAGAACAAATTGATCTACCCAGGAAATCGACTGTCGGCTAATGGGGGCTAGGATCTGGAGCAAGAGAGAATAAGAAATAAACACTGGTATGGTGTAGCCGATTACATTTTGATGCTTAAGTTAGTTGATGAACTTAAGAGAAGAATATAGGAAATGAGCAAATCTCAGGTTTAATTGCTTGAGAGAGAATGACATACCTCCTTTCTATTTATATTTATAGCTTTTGGTGATAGTATGAACGGTCATTGAAAAGTCAAGGGAGGCCGTCAAAGTCAACGCCCGCACTATATTCCTGCTGTATAATGGGACCAATGGGTGCACAAAAAGAACAAGTGGGCCCCTCACACTTCGGATCCGCACTAGAATCGGGCCTAAGGTGATACCATGTCGGTGGTGGCCCAAAACGGTGCTCAATAGGCGACTGGCGACCAATTGGGCTGCACTATGGATGATTGTCCACTATCCTTGGGATTTGGGTGGCACATTACCTCCCTCAGCCTCTTATTATGGGGGGGGGGGGGTTAGTAGTGCTGAACAATGCGTAGCATAATACCATGCAATATGTAGCCAACATACATAGCTTTGTGTAGGCAATGGGGCTGGGCCCATTTTGGGTCCAAACCTTCCACTAAAACAAATCTTAGTTAATGTAAGACAAAAAAATGTCAAGGAAACGAAACGTGTGGACAAGAAAAGCACGGAGGCAACCATGTCGGACACGCTAAAAACACGCCGAATTTAATTTTAATTTTTTAAGTATCCATGTCGGGCCTAGCTCGCCATTGTATCTTAGTTTTAGTGGCGGGCCAGACCCGCCATGAAAAGTGCCCAATTTTAACCCTAAATTAAAATTTCACCAAAAAATTTTTACACATGAAATTTTTTTTGCCTCCTCAGCTCTCTTTGTCGCGCAAACCCTCTCTACCCTCTCATGAAAACCGGCGCGAAATTGCTCCATTGTCAGGGGAAGGGGAGCAAACGACCATGTAAAGAGGTGCGAGCGAGACCAACGGTGAGGAGCAAGTTCCGGCGGTTAGAGAGCGACAAAATCAGCAGCGCTGAGCTTCGATTCGGTGGGGCAGGGAGCGAATCATCTCAGATCACATATAAATCTCTCTTCCCGCGCCTAAGCTCCAGCTCTCAAATCATCTCTCTCTCGACGCTGTGCTTTTTACCAGACGCCCACCGGCGTTGCATTTTTCGGAGGAGGTTTTCTTGGAAGGTGAGCATTACCAATCTCTGGGTGTTCTTTAATCACTGTTTATTGAACTCTGGAGGTTATTGATGGATACATTGCGGTTACCAAAATTTAATTTATGAGGATGATGAATTTTAGGCGTTATTTATTTTGTTTTGGTTTCCTGGTGGAAAGCGGTGTAGATGGAGGTTGTAGAGTTACAATCAAGTTCATATATCTCTGTGGAATGTGGCAGATACTAATAATTATTTTTTATTGCCATACTCTAACATTATTTAAGCATTCGTTTATCTATAACTTCTCCCTCTGAACTAGAAAATTGAGAGGCGAAAGAGATGATTTAGAAAGAGAGAGAGTAGGGAGAAGATGAATTTGATATTGACTTAATTGGTATTAACTTAGATGTGTGTGTACATTGAATATTTTCGGTGTAGACAATGCTAGCAATAACTAACAACTGTAAAGAGATATTAAACATATAAATGTATGATAGTTATATTTGACATTGTTTGTATGGTCAAGATATTTGGGTTCGTTTATGAGCTGTTTGAGGTGTCTTGGATTCGTCGTAATAGGGACCGGCGGGCTTTGATGAAAGAGGTTTTGTTGTTCCCTCCTTCTCGAGATAAGGAAATATTTATGTGTGGGCTTGTTTCTTTGCCATTTTGTGGGGGATCTGGATTGAGAGAATAATAGAATCTTCAGGAGATGAGAGATCCTGTGGAGGATCAATTGATGAGTTCTTTTGTAACTATCAGCTACGTGTTATCCTTCTGGATTGGAGCTCTTTTCTTCAAGTGTACCTCTGTTTGCAGGGCTGATTTTTTTGCATTTTTTCAATTAAAGCTTGGTTTCTCATTAGAGAAAATAGTTGATTTGTTTATTGATTTGCTTTAGAAAAAGAAGAAGAGTATTGAAACAGGGGTCAATATCAAATATCAAAGAGGGGGGAGAGAGGGACAAGATTCTAGAAGGCAGCAGTATAGGAAATAGGAATACGGAAACAGCACAAAGTAAAGAGGAGAGGGTAACTCATCCCCATCAAAGTCCACATCAATTTTGATGTCTTTTACAAATCAAAGTTTATGACTTTACAAATAGCTTGTGTTCATTTTACTTTTAAAGTTTTATTTTGGTCTGTAGTTTCAAATTTATTACGTCGGAGGGTAAATCGGGAGGGACGAGTCTTCCCGTGGTCGAAAGTGCCAGTGGTGGAGAGAGTGATGAGCTACCTAGCTTGGGAATAGACCATCACTAGTTAAAATCTATTATATCTAAAGGATAATTCAATGTCTCAAATATGGAATTTAGTGGAAAGTTTGTACTGGAAAACAAATACACAAGTAAAGTAATGTAACATAGAATTTCTTTTTTTAGTACTCTGTTTGTTTCTTTAGGCTTTTAAATCATAGGCTTTCTGATTTTACTTGTTGAAATTGTAATCTAAAGATAATCTAATGTCTTGTCAAATTCGTGACTGTTTAATTATATGGTAAAAACTTGGACATCCAAGTGAGTTATTTCAAGGTCGATCTTGCTTAGTTATTTAGCAGGTTGTGATTTTTGTTTCAAAATCTTTTAATTTGACTAGATTATTATTTGCTAGGAATCATCTTCCACTCTGCCACTCAAAGGTATTCATTAACAGAGAATATATAAAATATTGATTATTCTCTTTAACTTTGCGGACTCACAGGTTTATAGTTTTCTGAAAGCAATTGATGGAGGAATATTAAAGGTCTCTGTGGGGATTTAATTAGTGATAAGTCGTGGATGACAAAAAATAGAATGTCAACCGAGTATAGTTTAGGGGTTGAGATGTTCATTGAAAATGGATTACGACATTCAAAAAGATCAAATGTCATTTGTTGCCCATGTTTAAAGGTGTGTAAAGCAAAGTCTCAACATGTGAATATAGTAAGAGATCACTTATTTGTTTATGGTATTGATCAAAGCTATAATACATGGATTTGGCATGATGAATCAATATCGATTAAGAGAAACATCGAAGTATGTCTACTAGTGCACAATAAGAAGTTGAGGATGACGATTTTGATGACACAATAGGGATGTTTGAGACTGCATATGATTACTTTGATGATAATCCACAAAATTTCGAGGAGCTACTAGGTGATGCGAAGAAACCATTATATCCAAATTGTAAGAACTTTACCAAAATATCTGCATTATTGAAGTTATATAATTTGAAAGCGAAATTTGGATGGAGCGATAGAAGTTTTACTGAGTGTTCATATTAGTTCGTGATATGTTACCAAGTCCTAATGAAATTCCAAATTCTATGTATCAAGTAAAAAAAAACTTTATGTAGTCTTGGGATGAAGAGAGTATGAGAGATTCATGCTTGCCGCAAGGATTGTTGCTTGTTTAGAAAAGAACTCTCAGATGCAGATGAATGCCCCATTTGTGGAACATCAAGATGGAAGCTTCGTAAAGATTCAAAAGAAGCAATGAAAAATGTTCCGGCCAAAGTCATGTGATACTCTCTCCAATTCCAAGATTTGAACGAATGTTTCGAAGCAAAGAAATATCGAGTTTGTTGACTTGGCATGCAAAAAAAGAGTAAGTGATGGATATATACGACATCGAGCAGACTCAATTTCATGGAAAGAAGTAGACAAATTGTGGCCAGAGTTTGGTCTAGAGCCTAGAAACCTTCGTCGTGCTCTTTCAACAGATGGGGTCAATCCACATGGTGAACAAAATAGTAAATATAGTTGTTGGCCAGTTATGTTGGTGACGTACAATCTACCCCGTGGGTGTGCATGAAGCAAAAATTTCTGATGTTCGACTACATTAATATCTAGTCCCAAACAACCAGGAAATGACATAGATGTTTATTTAGCTCCATTAGTTTGTGATTTGAAGAAAGCTTTAGAATGATGGAGTTGAATGTTTGATGCATATCAAGAACGGTGTTTTACCTTAAAGCTATTTTACTGTCCGAGTAAGGATCAACTAGATCAAGCTCACCTTTATGTCCTTCAAAATGTAAATGATGTGCTTCCATACGTAGGGTATGCAAATTTCATTCTCTTTTCATAACTTTCTTTAAGGGTTTTTTGGGCTGAATGACATTTCTCATAGGCCCACTTTAATATATATCCCCCATCTCCAAAACCTATGTTTTCTA